>NC_059296.1:23846331-23856331 GCF_017591435.1 Portunus trituberculatus
AGCTCAATGAAGTTTGATTATGTAGGTAACATACCATGAATTTGTCAATGCAACTTTACAGCAACAATATTCTTGATCACTCTTCCTCATAATATCTTGGGATTCAATGACGGTTAAGCGGTCAATTATATAAAAAGACTAAGATCTATAAGATTGAAATATTTCTACTCATCAAGAATCAAAACAGGTGAAAAATTTCAGTATTTTTCAGGTTCTCTGAGGTGATTTTTCTTTGCAGATTAAGTAGAGAAGAGTAAAGTGAATCTATGGTGTACTAGATTATCTAATATAGTGGATCCAAGTTGTTTACTGAACTCTTAACTCTTACGATTTATTTTAAGTTAATAAAACAATGTGATATAAAGTAAGACCATAATTCTTGAAGACATCTTTAGCAACAAAATGAGGGATTATTGCAAATCAAAACTCTCACCACCTGTTGGTCTATTATAGCTTAAGTCGTGTAAAGTTACTAAAATGATGTTGCAAGAGAATCACCGAAAAAGAACGGCTTAACCTATCAATTATGCGGATTCACTTTATGACAGGTAACTGACGTCACAAGGTATCCAACTAGATGCTCACCCACCAATTAATTACCGTTACTGTTAACGGTTGTCCAGTCCTCTTCACATCTGTTGACTCCACGTGGCCACAGGCTACTTCACAGGGTGCTCTGGTGAATGTTTATCAACTCTGGATTCTTCTTATCGACTTCTCCAAGGAGTAACTTTATACGTGTTATCAAATCTGAGTTTACATACCAGCATCTCAAAGAGTTCTTTGATAAGTTTGTCACAGTTTACTTTTTCATTTTTATGTATTGTGAGTGGCCTGCTCCTCCAAGGAGTAGCTTGGTACATGTTGTCAATTCTGAATTAATTACTTCTCTAAGGAGTAGCTTGGTAGGTGTTAACTTTGAGTTTGTTAACCGGCTTCCCTAAGGACTGTCTTGATAAGTTTTTCAGCTCACTTCGTCAAATTCATATATGTGATTGGCCTGATGGCGAATGCTTTTTTGATAATCCACGGATCTTCAGTGTTTTGACTTGGACGTTGTTCGTTTACAATCTATGACTAACTCCTACGAGCCCGCTGACCCGTCACGACAATCTTCTTCCTCTTCCTCGAACAGCAAAAGACCCAGGCATGACAAGGAGTCACTTAGGAGTGCCTTAGTGGCAAGTACAAGAAAAGGAAGGTTAACGAGGACAATGGTAGTGATCAACACACTTCACCGCCTTCTCCTGTTGCAGGGTCGACTCGTTGCACCGACATAAATACCGCCTCAGCTGTTCCCTCACCGAATGATGATCAGTTGGACCGTTTGACTATCCTATTCAGCAGCGTTATTGAAAAATTGGACAGGAATGCTGAGGTTAGTACCCCTTAGAGGACTTTCTCTCGTTTTAGGGTTGCTCATGACCTTTTTCTTTTCGGAGAAAGAATTCATCCCCTGGATGAATTGGAACAGCTTAGCGCTACTCCTCTCCGTCGGAAGGACGCAGAAGAAGATAATGTAGACTTTCACAGAGCTCTTAAGAATCTCTCAGGCCATTTTCATGGCGAGGAAGATCAGGGTGCGCCTTTAACAGACTGCTTGCCTGTTATGGCCATTGTTAGACACGATAGTCTTGCGGTAACACGGTCAGGACGTAACTCCCCTGGCGACTGCAGGGGATTCAACTCTTGTGTGTTTTTGTGGAAGACTGTCTTGGTGTAATGTAAATGATTGTACATAAATAGTGAAAACTTATCTGTCTCTCCTGGAGAAACAGTGTTAACAGAGTCTGCAAACGAATAACTCAGGTGACTCGGTTACAACTCCTAACAAACATAACAGTGACCATAACATTGGTGGCATTTCAGTGGCACGAATGAGGTAACAATTGAATACTAAACTCACCATATAGGGACCATAAAATGGCCACCATTCTTGATGCGAGCTTGAGACGCCTTCCATCATCCAAAGGTGTGAGAAACCTGCAACGAAATCGAGCTTCCAAGCAATATGCCAAACTTGTCGATACCTGCTACTTCAATCAATCAATCAATCATGGGAGGTATACGTCGGGGGGCGCATCGCTTCGCCTAAGTTATGGTGCCACTCCAGGCAGTCACGCCTCGCCAGTCTCCATGCAGGCTCCCTTCCCATGCCAAGTAACTCCCAGCAGCAGACATCGACTTGCTGCAGCCATGAATTCTGTGGACGTCCCCTTGGCCTCCTCCATTCTGGGTTTTCCCTTTCGGAGACAACCAGATATGCAGGATCAGCTTCTGGGTAGCGTGCCACATGCCCATATAGTCGCAGTTGGCGTTGACGGGCTATGCTGGTAATCGGACTCAAATTAGTCTCATGGAGGAATCGCTGATGTGACACAAGATCATACCAGCGGTACCCCATGATCCTGCGAAGGCATCTAGTACCAAAGACATCAATTTGCTTCTTCAGATCGGTGTTCAGTGTCCATATCTCACAACCGTAGAAAAAGACAGGGATCACCAACGACTTGAAGATCCGAATCTTTGTCCGTCTGAACAACGCCAAATACTCGTGTTGAGCGAGTCCATAACGCCGTGGGCCATGCCAATCTGCTGTACAACTTCATGGCTCGACCCACCGTCGTTATGTACTACATTACCAAGGTATGAAATTTCCCAAGATCTCAATATCCTTGCCACACGCATGTACAGAATGTACTGTGTCATCCAGTAAGCATCCAAACATTTGAACAGTGGTCTTAGGCCAGGAAACCTGAAGTCTTAGGGGCTTCTCCTCCTCGTGCAGTGCCTCTAGAACCATTACCAGAACCTCCAGTAACTTGGCAAAGATTACTGCATCATCGGCAAAAACAAGATCTATAATCTCAGATGTTCTACAGTGACATTGGTCTACAGCTGTGCCTAGTACCCAGTCCATGCAAATGTTGAACAGTGATGAGCAAGCATGCATCCCTGCCTCACTTATGTATTCACAGGGAAGAAGCTGGACACGCAACCCTCACACTTCACAGCACTCACAGACCCCGAGTAGGGGCCAGTTAATAGACTAATAATCCTTGCAGGAATCCCATGGAGATGCAGAAGATCCCAGACTGTCTCTCGATGCACTGAGTCAAACGCCATTTTGAAATCGATATGGGCTGCAAGCAACCCCTGTCGTAACTCACGTTGGCTCTCCACCAGTATGCGAAGTACTAGGATCCGGTCAGTTGTTGACTTACTGGGTGTGAACCCTGACTGTTCAGGTCTCTAGTGTTTCAGCATGTGGTTGCGGATATGCATCAACAGCAAATGGGCAAGCACTTTCCTTGGTACGCTGAGCAGTGTTATACCGCTGTGGTTGTTGCAGTTCTGATGGTCCGCTTTTCCCTTACAGATAGAGATGTCCAATACCTTTTTCCAGTCAGGGGGAATGGTACTGGAGTGCCATACAGTGCAAAGAAGACATCATATAACTCACGGATCATGGCCTCATTCCCAATTTTGAGCAGGTCCGCACATATGTTACAGATGCCAGCTGCCTTTCCATCCTTCAACTTTGTCACCGCCTCTTTGACATCATCAGTGGAAGTTGCAGTTTCGTCAGTGGGTGGATCAGCATCCAGCATCTATAATTCTGTAGTTTAGAGCTGTCGGCCTCGAGGATCCACCGTGAACAGCTGCTTTAAGTACTTTGCCCATCTGCGTCTGATACGAGGCGACCATCTGCTGTTCGGATAGCACTCGCCTGAGATGTAGACTTGGAGCGGAGTTTCTTCATAGGCAGGTCGGAGGTCATTAGCATTTAAATGACACTCTACTTCCTCCGCAAGACCCCTGACATACCTCTCTTTGTCTCTCCTCAGGAGAGTTCTAATCCTATGTGACAGAGCCGTGTACTGGTTGTGGTTCGCAGCAAGTCCGCTACCTTGGGCACTCCCCAACGCATTCCTTGGCAACCTCAGTAGTCTCATGTTTGAAGGTCTCCCATAGCTGTACTTAGCCCTCGATGGTGTCGAGCACTCCAAACCTATTGGAGACTGTCACTGTATACTCTTGGGCACATGTCAAGTCCTACAGTTTCTCAAGATGAAACGCAATGTGGTCACATCTTGGACGCATTCTGGACTTGACATGTAGCTTGAGTGTAGCAACAAGCCTGTGATCAGTCGCAAAGAACTCAGCATTCAAAAAAACTTTGCAGTTTTGAAGGATCCTCTAATGAATACTAACTAGGATATGGTTGATCTCCTTCGCTACCCCTCTGGCATTGCTCTACCAAGTCCAGCGTTGCAGCACTGGTCTCTGATACCAAGAACCTGCAATTCTGAACCTTCTGGATCTTGCAAGATTCAGAAGGAAAGTGCTGTTATCGTTCCTGGTACCAGAGCCATGGGGACCAACACATAACTCGTAGCCGACTCTCTCAGTGCCAGTGACAGCATTAAAATCGCCCAAGACAATAAGTGCATCTTGACAGGAACACTGGTTCAGTACAGAGTCGAGTTTGGTGTAGAACGTTTCCTTCTCTTCAGTTTCACACTCCTGAGTAGGAGAAATACTGCAACAATAGACATTAAGCCTAGACTGTGCTTCAGCCTTAGTTGCATTATACCCTCATCAACCGGAGTAACCTCTACAACGAACAGCTGCAGTCTGCTGGAGACGCCTATGGCTACCCCCTTGACAGGGTGACCATTGCTCGTGCTGGACCAGTAGTAAGTTAAACCCTCACTACTGGTCTTGCCACTGCCAGGTCTCCTTGTCTCAGAGAATTCCACCATATCTACCCTTAGCCTACTGAGCTCACCAGATAGATGAGGCAGTCGCTGATCCTCTGAGAGGCTCAGGACATTCCAGGAGCCTACACGTAGAACCCTCCTAAGGTTTACCCCAGGAGTGGTCCGACGGGCAGGCGCCACGTCTACAGTCCCACCAGCATCCCCAAAGTTAAAAATAGGGCTAGGGGATCCTCCCGTCCCTCTCAAGACACAGGGATCTCACGAGCTTTCCCCTGCATCCGTCCGTCATACGGGTAGGCAAACTCCCGCGCCTAGAGCCTTGACATTGACCTCTACCTCTAACTGGTAGTGGCTGCGGACTTTTTTACAGGGAATGGTTGCAAGCCCACCCTAACCAGCTAGGTCAGCCTTTGGTAGAGACACTGGTATCTCTGAGGGTAAAGAACCTGGCTGCCCAAGAAAGGACAGAAAGGGAGGCAAAGACAGCAGAAACAGAAGGGGACTGAGCTATGGGACGTACTGGGCACTCACTCCTCACTTTGATAGAATCCACCCACCATATTATATTGCCACTACTAAAGCCATGAGTGTTGATGGGAGGCTCCTCGACACCTGGCTCTTACATGTAAATAGTTTACGTATTTAGGCACTAGTCCCATAGTTCAGTTTGCCAGTGACATTGATGAAATGAAGGGTCAGTCTGTCAACTGTGTATTTAGAAGGACTCAACAATACTATTTGGGTATTGGCATTTGCTGTTAATTATATTAACCACCTACGGATGGAGGTTGCTCGCCTCCATGTCTATGATTCGGCCCTGACTCAACTATGTACATGGGATTATGAAGTTGAGAAAGACGCTTTGTTATCCTTTGATGTTGTTAGAAAAAAAAAATGTAAGATTCACAAAGAGGAGACCTTCATTTCGTCCCCACAACAAGACAGGCAGCCAGGAGGCCCTAGTATCAGAAGGTAAACCCTAAGACCTCAAGACCAAATGTTTGCATTATCAACACACCAGGTAACTTTATGGGTGGTAAGATATATGCCTGTCGGGTGCAATGGAAAAAAAAAAATCTAATGATAACTGGATTCTTCATGTTGTGCAGGACTACATGTTGTTTTTTTTATTGTTACCTCTGCAGAGGAAACCTAGATCCTCCACTTTTCTAAAATTGATATTTTTTTTTTTCAAACATAATATGATAAAAATAAAGAGATGTGTTCTCATAGGTGGGCAAGATTTGATTTCTTTTCAAATATTTTTTTCTGTTAAAAGTGATGATAAGGTTAAAGTGATTCTCATATTGAAAGATCTAAGTGAGCATATCACTCATGTCCATTTCAAAATGGAATCCATGAAAGATGTGATATATTAATACAGCATAATTATTATTTTTCTCTACTATTGACTTTAAAGATGTCTATTTTTTTTCATGTAAAACCCACCGATAGGAAGTGGCTCAGGTTCATGAGGAAGGACCAGACTTTTCAATTTACCTGCCTCCCTCAAGCTGTGACTTCTCACATCTATCACAAAAATGCTGAAACCCGCCCTCTCTCATCTGAGACAGCTTGGTATAATGAAGTCTTGCTATGTAGGTAATCGTCTGTTTATAGCACCATCAACAGACGGATTATGGAGAAGTGTTACCTATGCCTTGCAGTTGTTTGACTCGTTAGGGCTCACACTTAATGTAAGAAAGTTAGTTTTGAAATTCCTCAGTTTAATTTGTAATTATAGTGATATGACTGCCTCACTCCCTTTTCAAAGGAGGGTGCGTTTCAAACAACAAGGTTCTCACTCCAGCACGGTATAACGTTTTAGGATTTGATCTCTTTTAGTGGTCTGGCTGTGGCTTCTGCCCTAGCAGTACAGTTAGCCATTCTCGGGTATATATACCTTGAAATACTTAGGAATACAGAACATATTCTCAGTCATGGATATTATGATGTTTTTGTTATCCTTGATGATCACGCAAAGACTTTAATCAGTTGGTAGATTCACAATATTGATTCTCAATTAAATTATTTGCAGTCTAGTTCACTGCAATTTCAATTACACACTCCTTGTCTCCCAGACTAGTTGGAAAACAGCCTATGGAGATTAAAGTACAGGATGTCATTGGGTTCAGGCAAAACTTAATCATATAAATATTTTGGAATTAAAAGGCATTTCAATGTGGCAGCAATCTCTTTCTGACAACGCCACTGTGGTTATTTGCATTGACATATGTGGTACTCCGAAACTTAATCTTCTTATGCTGACGGAAAGAATTTTTGGTTGTGTTCAGTCTGCCAAGTATGTTATAGTTATTCATAATGTAGAGGCTGACAAAGAATCTAGAGTAAAAAAAGAAATTGATGCTGAATGGTTGCTTACACCTCATGTTGTCAGGATGCTATGCCACAATTTTTATACGCCACATGTGGATCTTTTTTCCTCGCCCGTTAATGCTCCTACGCACCCTGGAAACCAGATCACTTAGCCTTCACCATTGAGAAGGCTAATGGAAAATTATATGCCCTTCCGCCTTTCTTTGCCATGGCAGAGTACTGAAAAACCTCAAGCAGACAGGGCGACAATTTTGGTGATCCTCTTACTCTGACTGACCCAGATGTTGTTTGAACAAGCCCTTCAGTTACTTGCAGACACTCCATTTCCTCTACTTCAGAATTCTCTAATTCTGTCACAAGATTCGGGTTGCATACATGCATGGCCTCAAAAGTTAGTACTAACAGTAATGTTGCTATCAGGCAATAGTTTGAAAACCAAGGCCTTTCACCAGAAGTTGCCCAGGTTTTACTTCTCATGAAGAGGAAGTACAGTTACAGCATGGGACTTGGATCTGTCAGTTTGTCTCAAGAGGGAAGTTATTTAATTTTAAGCACCTTTCAAATTCCTGTTAGATTACCTCCTACAAGAATTTAATTGAATTCAATTTCAGCCATAGCCACTATAGATCATATGCCTGCGGGCCATCATCCATTACTTTTTAGATACATGAAAATAGTTTTCCAGCTGTGGCCCTCCTTCTCAGGAACTTACCACTTGGGATACAGACCTAGTTTTAAACCACATTGATGGCCTGGGTCCAAACGAAACCTTATCCACTATTCGCCTGTCAAGGAAGTAGACATTGTTGATGTTACAGGTATCAGGCCAACGTGGCCAATCCTTGCATGTTTTGGATATCTGGAATATGTCTGTCTCAGAATCCATGGTCTCTATTAGGATAGGAGACCTCCTAAAAACTTCAAGACCAGGTCTTCTCTTTTCAGAGCTTACCTTCGATGCTTAAGTCCTTAATAAACAAGTTCAAGCCTACTCGTACGTCTAACGTTAAGGGTTCAGAAATTGGACTTCTTTTAGGTCCACAGGACACATTACTACCCTGAACCAAAGCTTTGTTGCAAGCAGCGGTTGTTGACCTAAGCATATTTTTCTTTTTATTCCACCAGGTCAGCTGCATCTAGTAAGGCAGCCCTGAAACTACCGCTCTCCACAGTTATATCCAGTGGGATATGCTGCTGAGTCAACCTTTGCAAAGTATTATAAAAAAAAACCGTTTGGAAACCCTTCCTTATTTGCAGAGACAGTTTTGTCAACAGCTTTAACTCTATAGGTGAATATCTATTTATTCTTTTATAAATAAATGCACTGTCAATATAATGTTGGGTGATATATTTTTGCAACATTTCTTTCTTTTTTTATTTTTTTGGTGTTAGAAGTTGGAACAATAAGTTGCCATTAAAAATTCTGATAATTTAAGTTTTGACAATACGTTATCAAAAATGTATTTTATTCTGGCTGTGGGAGATCGGACAAATGAAACATGAGTAATATGACTTGAATTATCTTCTTCCACAGACTTAAAAACTGGTGTTATGGTTTTAATAGTACTTATGTGCTGCTGTAAGTTTGAGGAATCACTCTGAAGCTCTCGTTGGATACCTTGTGACGTCAGTAAATTGTCATGAGGTGAAATTGCAAGATTAAAGGAATTGACCATGTATGAAGTTTGATTGTAATTTCACGAACAAATAACTGCGTCACTTAATCATAAACTCCCAACCTACCCTACCCTATCCAGAAACTACCGCTCTCCACAGTTATATCCAGTGGGATATGCTGCTGAGTCAACCTTTGCAAAGTATTATAAAAAAAAACCGTTTGGAAACCCTTTCTTATTTGCAGAGACAGTTTTGTCAACAGCTTTAACTCTATAGGTGAATATCTATTTATTCTTTTATAAATAAATGCACTGTCAATATAATGTTGGGTGATATATTTTGCAACATTTCTTTCTTTTTTATTTTTGGTGTTAGAAGTTGGAACAATAAGTTGCCATTAAAAATTCTGATAATTTAAGTTTTGACAATACGTTATCAAAAATGTATTTTATTCTGGCTGTGGGAGATCGGACAAATGAAACATGAGTAATATGACTTGAATTATCTTCTTCCACAGACTTAAAAACTGGTGTTATGGTTTTAATAGTACTTATGTGCTGCTGTAAGTTTGAGGAATCACTCTGAAGCTCTCGTTGGATACCTTGTGACGTCAGTAAATTGTCATGAGGTGAAATTGCAAGATTAAAGGAATTGACCATGTATGAAGTTTGATTGTAATTTCACGAACAAATAACTGCGTCACTTAATCATAAACTCCCAACCTACCCTACCCTATCCAGGTTTTCTGTATTCAGCTTGACCACAGCAAGTTCATAGTATTCGACCTGATTCTTGAAAACTACTCTCTTAATTAAGGACTGGTGATTGGTTGGTGCGTGAACATGTCGTTTAGTATCTAAGTCACGCAGTTAATTGTTCGTGAAACTTCATGCTTGGTGTGTACTGGTTTAATCTTATAATTATAAATTGAAAATAATAACTACTTTAACTACATTACCGTGAACTTATCTTCTTGCAGTTCATTCTCAAAGTCAGTGTTCGCTATTATATATTTCTCCTTTTTCCTTTTCGTAATTGCCTTGCTTCTTCACCTTCCGCCTCTGCTCTTATTCCTTTTCTCTCTCCTGTGCTTCCATTAACTTTCTTTTTCGCTCTACCCTTCACATTTCGTTCCATTGCATAATTTTCCTTCCGTTATTCCCTTGTTCTGCTTGGGTATTCTTCTCACTGGGTTTTTGTTTCCCCTAAGATATAATCTGCACCAACTTTGTTTTGTCATATTTCCCTTCTCTTTTTGTCTTTTGTATGCATTTTTTTTTTTTCCTTGGAAGTCTTCTCCCCATCTTTGGTTCCTGCCCTGC
>NC_059296.1:23861331-23868831 GCF_017591435.1 Portunus trituberculatus
GAGTATTGACGAGTTGCGCCTGTCGTCCCTATGCTCCTGGGGACAAGGGAGCTGGAGGGATGTGATTATATGAGGAGAGAAAGGATGACTTTGAAAACCTGCACTCACATTCCATGACAAAAAGTAATGAAGCGTCTACCTCAGATCTGTAATTGAAGAAAGTTTTGTGGTACTGGGATATATATATATATATATATATATATATATATATATATATATATATATATATATATATATATATATATATATATATATATATATATATATATATATATATATATATATATATATATATATATATATATATATATATATATATATATATATATATATATATATATATATATATATATATATATATATATATATATATATATATATATATATATATATATATATATATATATAGAGAGAGAGAGAGAGAGAGAGAGAGAGAGAGAGAGAGAGAGAGAGAGAGAGAGAGAGAGAGAGAGAGAATTGCTCTGCCATACCATTATATGAGGAAATAAAAGTTGAGAATTCCAAGGTTATATGAGAAAAATACTGTTAGCCCATGAGAGAATGGATAAAAACATATGTTGTTGCGCTGGAATGTGGACCTGGTCATGAAACTCCTTAGTCACTGGTGAATATGTAACGCACAACGATAAAAATGTAAACATGTATACATTTTTTCTCTCTAAAGTCAGCAACAAATAGTGAAGCACCTTCTGGTCTCCCACAAAAAAAAAAGACATTTATTGCATTATGTGAATTGTGACCCTTTCCTTTATGTTTGATTGACGTTTTGCACAATCTACGTTTCTTGTTAACAAATCCCATGCCATAAACCATGTTCCCTGTCCAGTACACCCTTTCATACACCTTACACTTTATAACGCTGACTTTCACACCCTCTACATTCTTTCAGTATACCCCATCACACACTGTCACTCAGACCTTTCCTTGGATGGACTTGCACGGATCCCACTACTTTTACGTGGTTTATTATTATTTTTTTATTTATTGCGTATTTATATTATGTTTATATGCAAGAGACTGTCAAAAGTAATATATTAAGCATAATACTGTCCATAGATCATTTCGTATGTCTGGAATAACCTAATTTGGTTCCCCTTATGTCAATTTTATTTCTCATCTATTTGTCGCATACCGTGATGACAGATGGGTGGAGAGAAGTCATCAGATCATGCAGGGACGCCACAGAACGCCTGACTTCTGATCTTTGTAAGATTTCTGATTGGTGTAGAGAAAACTTAGTTGTGTTCAATGCCTCAAAAACTTCATTCCTTCATCTGTCAACTCGACACATCTTTCCATACAGCTATCCCCTCTTCTTCGATGGCACTCAACTATCTCCCTCTTTTACACTGAGTATCCTCGGTCTGGCCTTTAGTCATAATCTTAACTGTAAACTTCACATCTCATCTCTCGCTAAAACAGCTTTTATGAAGTTAGGCGTACTGAAGCCTGTGGTGGCGCATGTCGTTTTTTGTGCTCGTATATCCTTTTATTTATTACCCGACATGAGCCACCACAGGACCTCGAATTCCCTAGTAGTGCATGCCAGGGACAAGGGACACCTGCCAGCCTGCCACGGAGTAAAGATCCTTCACACAGGACTGGAAAAGAAATTAAGAAAACCTGTCAAAGCAGCACACATCACCACAGAAGAGGCAACGAACCATAAAGAAGGATTCGTGTGCCTCTCCCGTACAGCCGCGAAACTCATCATCAGTACGATTGGGAGGCCTCCTGACACGGGCCAATCAGCGAGCACAATTTCCTAGCCTGTGACGATGTGATTCTGCCCCGGGGTATATAGGTCCTCAGTCAGCTGCCTGTAAATGCCTGTAAATCAGTCTATGAGCTCTGAGCTCGCTTCGTATATATGTATATATATATATATATATATATATATATATATATATATATATATATATATATATATATATATATATGTGTATATATATATATATATATATATATATATATATATATATATATATATATATATATATATATATATATATATATATATATATATATATATATATATATATATATATATATATATATATATATATATATATATATATATATATATATATATATATATATATATATATATATATATATATATATATATATATATATATATATATATATATATATATATATATATATATATATATATATATATATACACATATATATATAAAACTTTGGCTAACGCCCTTATACTTTTTAGAGAGCTAGCACTCACGTGGGCCTATTCAGTGGGCCTTTTTTTTCTTTGCCCTCGGCTGGCCCTTTTCCTACGTAAAAAAAAAAAAAAAAAAATATATATATATATATATATATATATATATATATATATATATATATATATATATATATATATATATATATATATATATATATATATATATATATATATATATATATATATATATATATATATATATATATATATATATATATATATATATATACACACACACACACACACACACACACACACACACACACACACACACACACACACACACACACACACACACACGGCCCGGTAGCTCAGTGGTTAGAGCGCTGGCTTTTTAAGCCAGATGACCGGGGTTCGATTCCCCGGCCGGGTGGAGATATTTGGGTGTCTCCCCTTTGACGTGTAGCCCCTGTTCACCTAGCAGTGAGTAGGTACGGGATATAAATCGAGGAGTTGTGACCTTGTTGTCCCGGTGTGTGGTGTGTGCCTGGTCTCAGGCCTATCCGAAGATCGGAAATAATGAGCTCTGAGCTCGTTCCGTAGGGTAACGTCTGGCTGTCTCGTCAGAGACTGCAGAAGATCAAACAGTGAATTACACACACACACACACACACACACGGCCCGGTAGCTCAGTGGTTAGAGCGCTGGCTTCACAAGCCAGATGACCGGGGTTCGATTCCCCGGCCGGGTGGAGATATTTGGGTGTGTCTCCTTTCACGTGTAGCCCCTGTTCACCTAGCAGTGAGTAGGTACGGGATGTAAATCGAGGAGTTGTGACCTTGTTGTCCCGGTGTGTGGTGTGTGCGTGGTCTCAGACCTATCCCAAGATCGGAAATAATGAGCTCTGAGCTCGCTCCGTAGGGTAACGTCTGGCTGTCTCGTCAGAGACTGCAGCAGATCAAACAGTGAACACACACACACACACACACACACACACAACACACACACATACACACACACAGTAAGCCCCCTCACTTATGGAATCTCAGCTTGGTGAAATTCCCTTTTGGCGGAAGGGTGGCCACAGACCACCGAGTGCACGCTTGGCGATTTGAATGCAAACTTGGTTGCCGCACGGCAAACCACGCGGCTCCCCGGTGACGTCAGACCTCTCTCTAAACCTATCAGAACGCAGTGTGAGAGTCCCGTTCAGGCATTTTGTTTGGTGCTACCCTCTCTCTGTTCTGCTAGCGTGGGATCGAATTCTGGTGATTTATCGCTAACATGGCTTCTATCAGCGCAACAGTTGGAACCAGTGGGGTAAGAACAATGGGGTGGCGGCAAGGACGAACGTGGATAAGGGAAATCGTACGGTGCGAGTGAAAAGAAGAAAAAATATCAAGATGATAAACGAAGGAAAGATGGTATTTTAGGGGTCAAAAGAGGACTTTTTCAATGACCAAAAGACTGATTGAGGCATTTTTAGGCAGTTTATATCTTATAAATAACGTCTCCTCACTCTTCTCCTGAAGAGTGCATTAACGTTAATCAAACCATACGATAAGCTGTTATTGGGCAGGGCACCTTTGCCCATTAACGTTAAATTACCATTATCGCTATGGGGCAATATATATATATATATATATATATATATATATATATATATATATATATATATATATATATATATATATATATATATAACATATGATGAATGCTCCGTGGGTGGCTGGGTTTCATTATTCAAATTGCATATGAATTGTAGAACCTTTGACCTAAAATTCATTTACATGAAGCTGGCTGCCGCACTGCCACTCAGTCCATGTGGCAGGTAGCGTGCGCACCTCCGCGGGTTGCATCAGTAAGCATTTCTTGTTATCTATTACGTTTATTTTGTTTTATACATGAACGCAAGTGATGAAATTGAGTAAAGGCTTTACAATATTCACATGGATTTCTATGCGTTCCATATACTTTTCTTCTTATATATATATATATATATATATATATATATATATATATATATATATATATATATATATATATATATATATATATATATATATATATATATATATATATATATATATATATATATATATATATATATATATATATATATATATATATATATATATATATATATATATATATATATATATATATATATATATATATATATATATATATATATATATATATATATATATATATATATATATATATATATATATATATATATATATATATATATATATATATATATATATATATATATATATATATATATATATATATATATATATATATATATATATATATATATATATATATATATATATATATATATATATATATATATATATATATATATTGTGAATATAAACGCTTTAACTTCTGGTGACATTACTATTCTTGAGTGTGTTTGCACTGGAGTGACTGATGTTCGCATGTCATCAAGAATTTTCATCTGCATGCATGCATATACATTTACACTGTCGTACCGAGAAATGGTTTATTATCTTGGTAGAAATATATCTAATTGGTGAAGCAGAAGCAAGTCCTTCACCTGTGCTTCTCCTGGAAAGGTAATTTTTTGGAACACTTATGAGATGATAAAACCATGCAGTGTTGTTTGAAGGATTCGGAAATTTTACAGCAAAATATACTTGAAAGATGTAATACAGTGATAGTGTATTCAAAAGAAATGTCTCACAAATTTGATAATGAAGTATTGCTAATTAAAGGATTAGAATGAGTAGCATAAGAACGTAAAGCAATTAAGCAATGTCAAATGCTTTTGCAAGAAAGATCTAAAAACCTATGAAAATATAGGATATATATGCAAATAAAAAGTTAAGAGTTAACTAAGACCAGTTTTGACGAGAAATGTATCAGGCCAGAATCGACATAGCGAGAATCGTAAAGATAAAGACGATGTAAGAGATACAATAGAAGATCAGTGACCTGAACATTTAGGACTGGCGGTAAATTAATACAAGCCCGACTCTGTGAAATGGATGCCTCATATCTGGCAGAAGGAGAGCCGCATGCTTGAAATATTACCAGCAATATATTGGTGTGTATATTCGGGAAAATAGGAGAGATTCTGGCAGTAATACATCGAATAAAATGTGTTTGGGTTTGCATGATAATTAACACACCTGGAATTACCTGACCTCCAAGCTATTTACGGGTGCGCCAGATATTGGCAGAAAAAAAAAGTTACTTAATGTAGAAATCTGCCAAAAAGAAAAAAAAATGTGCTAATTTGTTTATTTGTTTATTTGTTGAATTTTATACCGGAATAACGAAATTCATGAGAAGGATTTGAAACTGACTGGATATAGTTCTCCCCCCTCTCCCCCCCACCCTCTCTCTCTCTCTCTCTTTCTCTCTCTCTCTCTCTCTCTCTCTCTCTCTCTCTCTCTCTCTCTCTCTCTCTCTCTCTCTCTCTCTCTCTCTCTCTCTCTCTCTCTCTCTCTCCATATATATATATATATATATATATATATATATATATATATATATATATATATATATATATATATATATATATACACACACACATAATGCATGAAGAGCTGACAAGTCTTGAGATGCTGTGAAATTCATTATGTTTTATCCTGTAGGTGGAGAATCTATTACGATATGAATAAATTATGTTTACTTTTGTAAATATGCAGATGGAAAGTAAGGCGGACGACTCGAAACAGGAAAACAGTTGTTTTAAACGAGTAACGGCTGACTTAATATAAGTACTGGTTTGAAATTGTGTGTATGAGAATGACAAACAAAGTTTAAAAGTTCTCTAATTCTGGATTAAGACCTTTTGAGAGAAGTTCGGTTTTCTTTTTGTCTGAAGATTAGTTTTACGTAATTGCATTTAGTATAGAGTACGCTGGATGGTTGAATAATTAGTCTTGAAAGATGGACTAACTCAACTATGTATATCGGACATTATTGTGACTCTGAGAAGAGGAACGTAGTGGGACAATGGAATTGTTAAAACCTACACTCGAAAGGTTGTACAGTGTTGGGGAAATGAATGTCCGTATATAGGAGATATATTTAAAGAAAAGCCAAGTCGCCGGAAAGAACTTACATACTGAACTGGCTAGGTTCAAAGGACATTGTAAACTAAGACTAAAGGTGGCGCATGAAATATTATGAAATATAAAAGGCTCAAAAGGTTGAAACCTTTGGTATGTCACCTGGAACACAAGCTGAGAGAAAATGGAGCCAATATTTTCCGAGCGAATGTAAGCTTTACTGTAAGGTAGGTAGATCGATGAAAAAAAAAAAAAAGACGGATTGGAAAATGGATTGCAAAAAAATATAAATGAATGGTAAGAAAATACTAATACTGAACATGAAAAAATATTTGGTTACCTGGTGTGTAAAAAGGCATGAATTAAAAACATTCAGGTGTCTACTTGAATGTAACCCGTTAGAAGACTTGAATATGGCTGGAATGATATATATTTGGGAACATTTGGAAGAAAATAACATTAGAAACTAGAATTTTTTTTTTGTAATTTCATAAGATTGGTAAGCCGATGACTAAGCAGGAATGTTCTAGCACATTGATAACGGGATATAAAATGTATAAAGGAAGGGAAAAAGAGCTTTATGGAATTACTAACTGAAGTGATTAGTGGCCTGTTGAAAAGTGTCTTGAAAATATTAAATTATATAAGGTAGTGTTTTCATGTATGACATGTATTGATGTGGTTGGGAGGAACTAAATGTCGTAACTTGAAACGAGAAAGAACACATTCTGTAATTGTTGCTAGAGAGAGAGAGAGAGAGAGAGAGAGAGAGAGAGAGAGAGAGAGAGAGAGAGAGAGAGAGAGACTCTTTGGCCTCAAGTAATGGAAGAAGCTTTGGTTAATGTGTAAGCTGAACGAGAGGCGTTAGTTAGGGCAGGAGGATCCTGGGTTATAATGTGGCATTCATCCGGGCAGTCTGAGGCCGAGAATGTCTGGGATTTTCATTGAATGTGAATGGATGCGGCGGCTTATTGGAGTGGGCGATAGATTATAGCCTTGGCCAATTAATATCATTTATGGTTTTAATAATCTACCCCATTTATTAAGAGTATGGGCTAGTTAATGGTTTTCCGGCCGTGATTGTATTTTCAGGTGCTTCATACACCAATACTTGAAATTTGGTATGTGGAGCTCCATAATGTATTAGTAACAGCGATAGAAGTAGTACTAGTAGCAGCTACTATTATTAGTATAGCAGCAACAGTAGTAACAGCGATAATTGTTATATCCGTATAAGCGTCA
>NC_059296.1:23873831-23881331 GCF_017591435.1 Portunus trituberculatus
CCTAATTCTGGCTGACGGTTTTGGCACTTTTTGAAGTCTTTGGAGAGCCAGCGCTCAAGTTGGCCTTTTTCTAACTTTTTTTTTTTTTTGCCCTTGACTGGCCCTCCTCCCTAAGTAAAAAAAAAAAAAAAAAAAAAAAAAAAAAAAAAAAAAATATATATATATATATATATATATATATATATATATATATATATATATATATATATATATATATATATATATATATATATATATATATATATATATATATATATATATATATAGAGAGAGAGAGAGAGAGAGAGAGAGAGAGAGAGAGAGAGAGAGAGAGAGAGAGAGAGAGAGAGAGAGAGAGAGAGAGAGAGAGAGTTAGAGAGAGTACTGCTTAACACTTGACGTAGAGAGGTGGACAGAATGGGGATAAGAAATTTGAGAAAGTCTTTTGCATCAAGGCAAGGAGAAGGGAAGGACTGCGGTTAGTAAAATCAGAAGTGCAGGTAGCGGATAGTGTGTAAATAGCTGTAGAAGATAGTAAAAGAGTTATCAGTTTGACGACGATAAAAGAGCTGAAAACAGTAAGCCAGAGGAGAGGAGTTAATAATACGAAAAGATTTTGGTTCAATCCTTTCTAATAGAATATAGAGTGGAATGCTCCATGTTACATACATACAGACAAAAAAGTTCCAGTACGGAGCTTGTAGTTAGAATGGAGAAAAATAGCAGGCGGAGAGGGCTCAAAACGCCAAATTTCGTACAAGCTTTTTAACTTGAGAAAAGATGCAAAGTGTCCGTTTAGATCATAAACAGTAAAGGACAGACTGAAGATATCCAGTATAAAAGATGGTTACAGATGACATTCATTGAAGAACAAAGTATTATTCTCCGGAAGGTTGTATCGTATTGATAGATGGAGGAATTGAGTTTTTATAGACAAATAACAATATTATTTATTTTTTTTCTGCTCCAATCAGAAATTTAATATCTCTTTCATTCTCTTCACAGTGCCGTATATCTGTGTACAACTTTATGCAAATATCTATGCAAATGTTTCTTCCGGAGGCGAATCAAAACTTTAGTCAAGGTGGCTGAGAAACAGTGAAAAAATATTTGGTTTTATTAGATTAAAGGTGTACGTAACAACAAATGCAATGAAATGGTCTGGTATAGGGAAGATGAGATCATTTTAGCGAATTGATTGATTTAAGATAATGACGTATTAAGACGTTTATCATATTCATCGCAAAGAATCGATGAAATTGTATATATATATATATATATATATATATATATATATATATATATATATATATATATATATATATATATATGGTGCCTTTCGGTGGCTTGAAGAGTATTGGATGCTGCTATATATGTATATATATATATATATATATATATATATATATATATATATATATATATATATATATATATATATATATATATATATCCTAGCGTATGGTGCCTTTCGGTAACTTGAAGAGTATTGGAAGTGCTGCTATATATATATATATATATATATATATATATATATATATATATATATATATATATATATATATATATATATATATATATATATATATATATATATATATATATATATATATATATATATATATATATATATATATATATATATATATATATATATATATATATATATATATATATATATATATATATATATATATATATATATATATATATATATATATATATATATAGAGAGAGAGAGAGAGAGAGAGAGAGAGAGAGAGAGAGAGAGAGAGAGAGAGAGAGAGAGAGAGAGAGAGAGTTGACCGTATGATTTAGAAAATTTCTTCTTTTTCATAATGGTAAAAGTTTTTCTTTCTTCTCATACACGAATGGAGTTCCTTCCACTCACTTCTTAGTGGATGTGATTGAAGCGCAACTTTCCCTGTAGGTGATTAGTTCGTGTGAATTTTACCACAAAGACTAGCTTAAAGTGCTGTTGGTCGACTCTTATTAGGTGGTTGACCGTGAATGTGCTAGCATACTGCTTTTCTGAATTGGTGAGAGTTTTGATGTCCTGGGTGAGGAAAATGGCTAATAATAGGCACTACAATGGACATCTGAATACTGGGGGAAATGATAGGAGACGAGAGGTGGACGGCTGGATACTGTGCACCTACGAGTACTCGTCCAGATTGATAATTTCAGTTGGAATAAGCTCTCAAGGTGAGGATTCAGAATCAGTGGTGAGAAAATCGTTATGTGAAAACTCTGCAAAAAGTAGTGCCTTCAAAACTTGGCAAGAACTTCTTAGATGAAAAGAAAAAAAAAATAAGCAACTCTTACACTGATGAAAAATGTAGTAAGGCTTCTTATTTAACACTAATTTCCTAAAATATGAAATGGAGGAAAAGTGCTGTTTCTTCTTTAACACAATTCTGAACCTTTCACTATAAAGATGAGACCTGGAAATACCAATGAGATTAAAACATACAGGAAAGATGATGATCACTAGCCTCCCTGGTTACGGTTCCTTCGAAATTCATTAGGGCTCATCCTGAAGAGTTGACTTAATGACCCTGCGTGATGGACGACCACTTTATCTTGGCTGTTAACGCCGACCCCCCCGCTCGCTCGCACCAGAGGTCGTGCTAATCGGGGCCGCCGCGATTAATCACTGAAGGGGAGGTGCAGTACGTAGGAGGAAGCAGAGAAACTTAAACACACACACACACACACACACACACACACTCCCTGCTCCGTCCTTCGTACCCTTCCCCCCTATGAGGATGTAATGGATAAAGAAAGAAGTGTTGTTAGCGAAATATGTTTAGCAACTTTGTAACTAAACAAAAGACTAAAGAAATACGCTACAAAAATAATGTAAATAAAGAGTAGCGTATGATATTTACGATAGAGTTGCGTATTAATAAGTTAAACACCCACCCAACCACCCACCCACCGACACACACACACACACACACACACGAGGCCCGGGTTCGAGTCCCAGGTGCGGCGAGGTATATGGGCGAGCCTCTTAATGTCTAGCTCTAGTTCTCCTAGTAGCAAGTAGCCACGGGATGTTAATCGAAGGATCGTGGCATCGCTTTCCCGATGTGAGGAGTGTGGTGTGGTCTCAGTTCTACACAAAGATCGGGCCACGATCTCTGAGCTCGCTCTGTAATGGGGAAGGCTGTCCAACAGGCGACCGTGAATACAACACACACACACACACACACACACACACACACACACACACACACACACACACACACACACACACACACACACACACACACACACACACACAGTCCGTCATGTGAATAAGAACGGGAGTTACCCATGAAGAAAGACGAAGTATTGTACAAATTATGTAAGAACCATTGAAACGAGGGAAAAATATTATATGTAGGTTCGCTGCGTAGCTTGCCTTCGCTTCACTATTCCTTGCAATAATGAATAGCTCATCGTAGGCAACAATCGTTCACTCTTTTCTAAACCTTACCAGACCATACAACTACAGGATCTCTTACCAGCCCTTCCAAATCATTCGTGGTGAGCCTTGGACACATCACGAAAGGCATCAGTCCAAACCCTTTCGCTATTGTACCTTATCGCGTGAGTGTTGCTGCATAAGGGAATGGAAGGAGAGTGGGGCGTGGCAGCGTTATGGGAGTCACTGTGTTTCTGGGTTGTTGCGTGGCCTCATAAGTCTTTCAAACTCGATCCTGCTCACTACTCCCCTGACCAATGCCGACTCACTTATCCGAAGCTCATGTGTTACGCGGCTCCGACAGGTGTTGGCCCTCCGCCCTGAGAGCCATCCGTCTTGCTCACCGCGGCAGGGAGACAAGAGGGAAGGGACGAGTGGAGGAAAGACGGATGGCATGAAGGAGGAAAGCGGTAGGGAGTGGATAGGCAGGGAGAAGGGACAACAAAAGAAGGTGAAGGAAAGATTGCACAGGGGTTGGAATAGAAGGTAAAAGTAGGTAGCTATCTACGCGATGTTTTGTGTGAGGAGAGAATTATAGAGATGTAGCGCGTTAAAAGGATAGAATTTGAAATGGTCATTCGCTGATAAAAGCAAAAGGGGTAACATTTAGAAACGGTACACTAGTTGTAGAAAACAAATAAATGAAAAATACCAGCTATATTTGTACGTATCTTTTTATTCGTTATACATTAGACATATAAAGTGCACAATGTAAAAGTTACTACCGGCAAACCTTAGAACTGAGTATGGAATGAGTCTTAAAAAAAACATACACAAGATTGAACAACTTGTGTAATTCATAGACCGCAACAACGCTGTTACAAAGAAACCCAGAAATAATGATAGACATAAACTTAGAAATAACAGGGCATCACGAATTACGAGCGAATATGAACTTAGATCATATACTTGTCACTCTGAATAAGATAGACTGTTGCAGCAGGATATGTGCAGCGCAAAACTGTCATTACGAAGTCAATTTAGGAGACAAAATACCATATTGGCGATGAAAAACGGAGTGTACGCTGATAAAGAAAGAGATGAAGAGACGCAAGTGGAAAACTGAAAAGAATCAAATAAAATAGATGAACAGAATACCAACGTATGTATGGAAGATATTGCGAGAGTTCTTCAAGCAACAGGTCCATAATGGCTGTTGTTAGAGATGGCGAGGACTAGAAGCATATAAGAAGAGGGTGAGAAAAACGTAACGGAATCATTCAGTCACTGCCACTATAAAAGGGAAGGGAGCCTTAAGTACCACTGTAATAAGCATGGAGCTTCAGGCACAAAACCCATCTCAGAAAAATCTTATGAAACCCTCAAAAGAAAAGGATCAATTTGGTTAGTAATGAGATAATAAACCGCCAATAAAAAGGAGAGGAAAGAACCTTAAGTGGCTCGGGAACAAACGTAGAACTCGCGATATGTTCTTAAAACACGTCAACGAAGCGTTATAAAATTCCTACGTGGGCGAGAAGAGCTTATATCGAGTTGGCTACCCTGTGTGAGTCAGCCCTCAGCCTTAAATACCCTTGAATTAGACATGGAAGTCACGGTACGCACCCAGGCATAAAAACAAATCGGGAAGGAGTCATAGAACTTGAAAAGAAGGAAAGGTTGTATTGTGTTTTGGGATGGTCGAATAATTCCTAACTGGTTCTGAAATCATAATTAGCTTTGGAATTGAGATGGGATTCATGATAGAAAAAATATATAAAAACATCAAAAGGAAGAAGGATTTCCATTGTATGTGGCTTGTTTGGTAAATTCTAATTCGTTCTCCATGCCACTTCAGGTCACGAGTCACTTCTTTCTGCTCCAATCCTCCAATCCCTCCAAACACGGGGATGAGAGAGCAATATGTGCTTACCTTCGCCTCCTACCGCACGAATTCCACCTTTGTGTCGGCGCGCGTCTCTGCGTGCCGCGTGCTATTGTGTCGTATGTTAGCGTGGTGCTCTTTGGAACGTCAGCCACCGCACGAAAGCTGAGCGCCGCCCAGGAAGGTGGATGATAATAGTGCACCAGCAGGCCTCTGATGGTTTTTATTTTCTCCTTGCAACATGATAAGATGAAGACGTAATTCTCGTTTGTTATTCGTATGCGACTTTGTGTCGTAAAGAGGAGGGTTAGCAAGGGAATGAGTGGTGCAGTGAGGAGGTGAATACAATGTGAAGATTGAAATTAATGCGAGTTGGCATGTGTACATTTGTGTAAGTCTGACCTTTTTCTTTAAAAATTAGCGAAGAAGTACGAATGCGAGAAAGTAAATATAATAAATGAATAAATATATGTATAATATTTGAGTTTAACAAATGCCCTTGTCCACATGTAAGTCATCGCTTGTGTATGCTGGCGTAGTCATTACTTATTTATGTACTAGTATGTATGCACGATATGTGTGTGTGTGTGTGTGTGTGTGTGTGTGTGTGTGTGTGTGTGTGTGTGTGTGTGTGTGTGTGAGTGAGCGTGGTGTGTCGTCATCATGTAAGGTGTAATATATCAAGCCTCTCAACATTCTTAACTTTAGTGGCAGGGTACGTTGCAGCGTGGCAGTACTTGGCTCGCTGCGGGTACATGCCTCTCACCACTCGCGTTCACGCTCAGAGTGAGAAACAAAACCAAAGTAGAATTTATTTTATATGTTGCTAGACAGAGAAAAAAAAGAGTTGGCAATAATATAAGTGCAATAGCATTTGTTTTCATTATTATTTTTTTCGTTAATTTGTTTTCTATCATTATTATTTATTCAATTTTCCCAGTACTGCCTTCGTTCTTGTCTCATCCCAGGACAGTCGGAGGAATCTACGTACTTAATGGTCAAATTAATACCGATGAATTTTCTATTGACATTTCCACTGTAGATGAGTGTTAGCTGTAACACTTTATAGAGAGCCGATATGCATCATATATGACTTCATTTAAATAGCTAAATATGAAAGATAAAGATTATATGAAAATCAATTTCCGATACATGGAATTTTCAATGACTTTTCAATGACGTATACCAGCAATATACAATACGTATTCATGAGGATTATAGTTATGAATGTTGTTGTTGTTGTTGTTGTTGTTGTTGTTGTTGTTCTTATCATACACTGTGTCACTGACTCGGGGACAGTAGTCTATTTACTGCCTCAATTTATATACCTTATTAAATCAAGTATGTTATTTAAGATTGTTGTATTACCGAGCAGAAATAAGAAAAAGTCAGTTGGCTCAACATAAAAGAGAAAAATATTAATAGCCACTACATAAGCAATTACTGACCGATAATAAGGCCCAGTGACGTTATGATGTCCTCTTGGAGGCAAAATTCACTCGAGGACAACAAAGAGAACATATAAAGGTTCGTATTCTGAAATATTTTGCTTTTCCAAAAGGAATGCAAGTATATTGAAACGTCACATAGAGGATCAGCCGGATTCTTGTCAGTTTTATCTCATTGATGATGAAAAACACTTGCAAGGCCCTTACAAAAATCATGAAAATATCCATGGAAGTCTTAATGCACATGAATAGTGGATGAGGTAAGAGATCGAAATGCTTAGAAATACAAACCAAGGCCATGTGGCAGTGGTAGCAGAATACTCATTACAAAGGTTACCGATATTTTGACATGCTCTCGCCATCTTGTTTGCTACCTGAATCCCACTCGTCTTTTTCTGCATACAACATTTTTCTTGTATGCTTCCAGAAACAGTCGCGTCTTTTCTACCTCTTCCTCTCTCAGCATCTCCTCTTTCATCTCCTCTCATACAGGATCATGGTGGGCGTCATTCTTTCAACTCTCTCTCTCTCTCTCTCTCTCTCTCTCTCTCTCTCTCTCTCTCTCTCTCTCTCTCTCTCTCTCTCTCTCTCTCTCTCTCTCTCTCTCTCTCTCTCTCTCTCTCTCTCTCTCTCTCTCTCTCTCTCATTCTGCTCCTTGGCATCCACGTCAGCTGCGTGGTCGTTCTCATCCTCCTCCTACTCCTACATTTGTTTGTCCTAGATTAGTGTTTGTTCTTTCTTTGTTCTTGTGCAATATATTTTTGTCTTTTCTTCCT
>NC_059296.1:23883831-23888831 GCF_017591435.1 Portunus trituberculatus
CTCCATCCTCCCTGTTTTTTGTTTTTTTATCCTCTTCACTATCCTTGAGACAAGCACAGCCAAGTGACATATAATAGGTAATACTTTAGATTAATTGCTTTAGCTTGACTGATGATTTTGACTTGATTCTTATGATTAACATTTTTTTTTACGTAATTATATAAAATTGTACTGAAAAAGGAGGAAAGAAAACTAGCCATTTTTTATTTTGTGGAAGATCATTGTAATCAATGTAAGTTATTATGTAATCAATTAATTACTTTAAGATTTTATGTGTTCACTTAGTTCATATGTTTATTGTGCAAAGCTTGTAATATCGTCTTTACAGTTTACCATTAAACTGCTCGTCATTTCCGCGAGACTTAGGTTGAGGAATGCGTGGTCGGACAGACAGACAGACAGACAGAGGAACTGATGCTGCTCTGTTCATTGTTTAGATATGCAATGACAAAGGAAATATGTGGCTTTAATTAAGTTGTTTTAAAGTTGTTTTCTCATTTTGGACAAATATTCAGGGCGTGTGTGTGTATGTGTGTGTGTGTGTGTGTTTCACTGTTTGATCTGCTGCAATCTCTGACGAGACAGCCAGACGTCACCCTACGGAACGAGCTCAGAGCTCATTATTTCCGATCTTCGGATAGGCCTGAGACCAGGCACACACCACACACCGTGACAACAAGGTCATAACTCTTCGATTTACATCCCGTACCTACTCACTGCTAGGTGAACAGGGGCTACACGTGAAAGGAGGCACACCCAAATATCTCCACGCGGCCGGGGAATCGAACCCCGGTCCTCTGGCTGTGAAGCCAGCGCTCTAACCACTGAGCTACCGTGTGTGTGTGTGTGTGTGTGTGTGTGTGTGTGTGTGTGTGTGTGTGTGTGTTTAAGAGTCTCTCTCTCTCTCTCTCTCTCTCTCTCTCTCTCTCTCTCTCTCTCTCTCTCTCTCTCTCTCTCTCTCTATCTATCTATCTATCTATCTATCTATCTCTTAGTTTTAATGCATGTAAGTGTGAAGTGCTTCACATAGGGTATCGAAACGCAATGTATATTTTTAAATGGTGCCAAACTTTAAAGTGTCGACAGTAAACCTGATTTAGTAGTATCAATGTTGAGTAGCCTAAAGCCTACCCAACAATGTTCAGAAGTTGTAAATATAGGCAAGCAAAATAATTGGCTTTATCGACAGATCTTTTCAATTTGAAGGTAAGGATACAATCCTTACTTTGTACAACTGCTTAATTCATTCACTTTTGATGTATTGTATTCAGGTATCATGTCTCTTATTACCGGAAATACATGGATAAATAAGAAGGAGTAGATTCAGCGCAGAAATAAAAAAAAAAACTACTGAGTCTCATTTAAAAAGAAATCATACGAAGAGAGTGTTGAATTAAACATATTACCATTAACAAAAAGAATACTAAGAAGCGGCTTAGTACAAGCGTTTAAAACCATCGAAGGCATTGATAAAATGGACTACAGTAAATGTTTCACGATAGATTTCTTCAATTTAAACTTGAATAAGCAGGTGAAAATGATCAGGAAAACTTTCAGGTCTCATGAATTAAAAGAAAATAGATAAAAAAAAATTCGGTGCAGTTTATCTATGGAATGGGCTCCCTCAAAGCTAGATATAATGCAACACTCTAGAAACTTTTATACGTTATTTTATGAATATTTTGCACCTAATCCACGGCTAAAAGCATTTTTTTTTTTATGAATTTAATTTCGTCACCTCCAGAAAAACGGGAGACATCATTTCATCTATTTTGATTTTTCTCGTACAGTATTTCCTTGAGACTTTTCTTTCTTTAAAACCCTTGTGCGGCTTTTGCCGGAGGGAATGCAGGGTGAGGAGAAAGCCTTCTGCTTTGTTGTTCTTATCTTGTACTATCAACATCGTAGCAATTCAGGTCGCCTTGTAAGAACTGCAATCTCTCTCTCTCTCTCTCTCTCTCTCTCTCTCTCTCTCTCTCTCTCTCTCTCTCTCTCTCTCTCTCTCTCTCTCTCTCTCTCTCTCTCTCTCTCTCTCTCTCTTGTATATATATATATATATATATATATATATATATATATATATATATATATATATATATATATATATAAACATACTCTCCCATTTTTCCCCAGCCAGTAGACACCTTTGATAGATTCTTACTGCATGTAATGAGGTTTCGTGTTAATGAACTGGTGGAGGCTGCATTCGTTATCTCATCAGAACGTGCTGAAAGGATTGATGATAATAGTAATAATAATAATAATAATAATAATAATAATAATAATAATGATAATAACAATGATAATATAATAATAATAATAATAATAATAATAATAATAATAATAATAATAATAATAATAATATCAATAATGATAATAATAATAATAATAATAATAATAATAATAATAATAATAATGACGAGAATAATGTGTACCTAGTTACCTGGTATGAAACTCCCTATAACATTGGCAGTGGAGGCTGCATTCGCTATCTCATCAGAACTTGCTGAAAGGATTGATAATAATCGTAATAATAATAACAATAATAATAATAATAATGATGATGATGATGACAATAATGTGTGCCTAGTTACCGGGTATGAAACTCCCTATAACATTGTCTTTTTGCCTTGTATTGTTCTCATCTTTTCTCCTCGCCCATTTGCCAAGTTTGTTGCAGTTTCTTCTCCATTATTTCCCCTCTGTTTTATTCCACACACGGACACTAAGCTCCTAATTACTATTCTTCCTAGCTTCTCTCGCACTTACTGCTCTTAATTTTTTGGAGCCTTTTTGCCGTGATGTGGACCCAGATGCCAAACGGGAGAAGATATATAGACAGACGGTAGATAGATAGAGACATAGATAGATAGACCAATAGAAAAATATAAACAGTGACGTACTCTCTCTCTCTCTCTCTCTCTCTCTCTCTCTCTCTCTCTCTCTCTCTCTCTCTCTCTCTCTCTGTGGCCCCTGTTCACCTAGCAGTAAATAGGTACGGGATGTAACTCGAGTGGTTGTGGCCTCGCTTTCCCGGTGTGTGTTGTGTGTTGATGTGGTTTCAGTCCTACCCGAAGATCGGTCTATGAACTCTGAGCTCGCTCCGTAATGGGGAAGACTGGCTGGGTGACCAGCAGACGACCGAGGTGAATCACACACATATATACACACACACACACACACACACACACGATTATACTGTATATGTACAAGAGATAGAGAGAGAGAGAGAGAGAGAGAGAGAGAGAGAGAGAGAGAGAGAGAGAGAGAGAGTTTCATAAAAAAAGAAAACATAAAAATAACAAATAAGCAATGTGGAAGATGTAGATAAATGTCCACACATTTGCATGCACATATGTTATTCGCGTGATAGTCATGTCATGGCATTGACTTTTAAGGTCAATCGGCTCTTCAGTATTATATAGTAATAATTGATGTTTGTCCTTAGCAATACATACACTCTATAAGATTCTGTCATGTGTGTCCTTTACATTTACTGCTTTGTGTTTGGCTGCATTTTTTTTTCTTTGTCTTTTGAAATTACCTATGACTCGTTCGTTCTGGAAATTTGAAATTGATATACCAAGGTTAAAACATTAAAAAAAATTATATATTTATAAAATTTTTTACCCAATTCCAAATTGCAATATTTTCTTTACCACTACCTATGTCGAGAAGAATGTAACGATATTAATTATTGAAATGACATTAAAGTAATTTTTACCTTAGTTTTATCTCTTGTGAGATTTATATATACAACCGGGCTGCCATGGGACGAATGTTGAGCCCTCAATCTGAGTTGTCAGGGTTGTCATTATTCCGTGGTTATCTTTTCTCTGGAGATAAAGATAATTACTTTATACTAAGAAGGGGTAACATTGTTGTGGGTTAGTTTTTCGTAATTGTTTTAATTTTTCGAGCTTTGCATTATTTTCTTATTTTTACTGTATTATATTTTGTTTTCATTGTCCTCCGTATGTATTAATAATTAATGTACTCTTCTCCTGTTGCGTTAGATTTAATACTCATTTCTTTCTTTTATATTTTTATGGTGCTCTTCTAATTGGTAATATGCTGTAGCTCCACAACGGGATTTATATACCAAGGCAGTGTCATCATTTTGAGGTTAATACTGAGATATTATTTTTCGACATCACACACAAATGCATTTATTCATACATAAACTCTCTCTTTGTGCAAGGCTTCTATGCAGGTGGCCCTGTTCACCTAGCAGTGAATAAATACCTAGTGTAAGTCGGAAAATGTGACCTGCTGCTGGGTAGTAGAAACAAACTCCGAATAATAAAAAAAGAAAAAAAAGTATGCGGGATGGTCTTGCCGCCCTAGGCCTACGTCACTAGGCTTAATCTGGCGCTACTTACCAACCGGGTGTCGGGATGTCAGATGCCACCATGGTTTTGTGTAGACATAATATGTATGAATGTTAGTATATAAGGATATGTATATTGTATAAGTATGATAATATATAGTATTATCAGTTGACTCTGTAAGCTGCCATTCTAAATAAACAGAATTATTATTACACACACACACACACACACACACACACACACACACACACACACACACACACACACACACACACACACACACACACACACACACACACACACACACACACACTGCATAGTGTAATGGTTAACACACTCAACTCACAACAGAGAAGGCCAGGTTTCGAGTCCCGGCTGCGGCAAGGCAAATGGCGAGCCTCTTAATGTGTAGCCGCTTTTCACCTAGAAGGAAGTAGGTACGGGATTTAATTCGAGGGGTTATGGCATCATTTTCCCGGTATGTGGAGTGTGGTTTGGTCTTTAATCCTCCGCGAAGATTGGTCTATGAGCTCTGAGCTCACTCCGTAATGGGAAAAGCCAAGGCAGTTCTATTAGGCCTTGGAAAGGCTGGCTGGGTGACCAGTAGGCGACCGTGAATACAATACATACACGCGCGCGCGCGCACACACACACACACACACACACACA
>NC_059296.1:23898831-23913831 GCF_017591435.1 Portunus trituberculatus
ACACACACACACACACACACACACTGCATGGGAAACGCACTCCGTAAAGATAAAGCCTATGTACAAGTTTAGTAGCTGGAGAGGTTGAATAACTGGCGAAGACAACTCAGATAATTTAGCTTTAGCAAATATTAAATGTGAAGTTTTCAGTCTATAAAGTAAAGAACGAACTGAGGATGTTCAGTGCAGAAGATGGGGACAATTAAGTGTCAGGAAAAAGAAAGGAAAAAGTTATCTGGAAGGTTGTGTCGAGTTTATAGATGAAGATATTGAACTTTTTAAGCATTGAATAATAAAAGTTTGCTCAGCTTCAATCATAAGTTTAAAAGAGATCAGAAATCAGGCGTTCTGTCTTTCCTGCGTGAGCTGTTTACGTACTATGAAAAAATCTGGAAAATTTCTGAGTATTATTATCAGCGTAAGATTGGATAAGAAAAGAAATTTGGCATAGGTAACTAATGAGTAGCGGAAAAAATGAGTGACAGAAGACTACCTCGATGAGTACCGTTTAGGAAAACAGTGAAGGGAGTTTGAAAGTCAGAGTTTTTTGTCAGTCTCTATCAAAAGATTCTGGTAAGTCTAGGGTAACAATCAAAGTTCAGCGCAAAACTCTTAAAGATGACGATCAAGACTAAGTAAGGAAACCCAGGTCACCAGTAGACGGTCACAGTGGAACCCATACTGGTGATTAAATACACATAAGATTGAGAAATGATTAATGTTAAAAATCTCCCTGTTGAGTATAGAAAAAAAAAAAAACTGAGGCAGACAATAAAATCAATAGGACGAGAAAGTTGCCTATAGAGGGCTGTATGGCTGTTCCATAGCGTTGTCGGATACAAAGGGAAACATTGAATGAGGTCATAAGTAGGTCATTAGAAGATTCACAGCACCCACTGATCCAATACGAAACAGGGCAAGCGCATGGGAAGCCAGTGGGAGTGATTATCATATCCACTGGTACCTACCTTCCGCTCTAGAATAATTATGGCTTGATTTGTGTTAATTATTGGGCCATGATAGACATATGATAAAAAAATATAATGCAGTATCCGTATTTTGAAACGCTTCTCTATTATGAGTTATTTTCAAAGGCAACATTATCATCAGTAAGATTTTCATCATTGATGTGGAACTATCATCATTAATGATGAAAAATATTGTTGAATATGACAACAATTGTGAAAATATTTTCAAAAACCTCTTTAACTTAAACCAGTGTTTTAGAAATGCGTTGGTAATGGATCCTGGCATGTCAAGTAACGAAACTATACATCTCATCTCTAGCTATTATAGCCTCTATATAGTTAGGGGGTTCTGACCCGTGTGCGCCAGTTTTTCTCATCTCACAAGCTACAAACTCTCTACAGAGGCTTTATTTGTTCATGTATGGGGTTCCACTTATATCGCTCTTTTAGACAGGTATGAATAAAAAGCCTTTCATCTTATTAACTCCTCTCCTCTAACTATCAATCTTTAGCCTCTTTCATTGCGACAATGTTGCATCACTTGCTATATCTTCGACCGCTATATTCACGCTAACTATTCTTCTGATCTTGCTAACTGCATGCCTTCCCTCCTCTTGTGGTATCGCTATACAAGATTTTCCTTATTTCACTCCTAATCTGCCCATCTCTAATGCAAAAGTTGACCAGTATTTTCATTCATCCCTTCCTACTTCTTTATTTCCACAATCCTATGACTTCAACTTTTGTTCAAGTAAGAAATTTCAATACACTTTATCTATTTAGCTATCGCTTTCGACTCTGTTCTGGGACCAGCGTTTCTTTTTTCTTCATTATAGTTTTGTCTTCCTTGGCTGTGCTACCCCTACATACAAAAAAAAAAAAATGAATAAGACAATGTCTTATTCTGAATTTCAGTCATTTTCTGACCTCAACAAGTAATGCACTCACTTTTGTTAATCGATATCTGTAATCTAAGTTTTATATTAATCAAAGTAATAAAAGTTGGTAGTTTTAATGACGATACAGAAGAAAATCCAACATTTTTTTTCCCGTTTGGTTAATTATAGTAGCGCCTAATTTGCTAGCGGAAATTGGGATCGAAGAAGTTGGAAGAGAAAGAGGAGGAAGAGTAGGAGAGACGGGGAGGGAGGGTTGCCACGTGAGGGGAAGGTGGAGGAGGAAAACTAATTAGTATGTATAGCAGGGGAACCACAAGTAATTTTCGGAAATGTTCTGGCATGACTATAGGAGAGGCGAGGGAGGACCGGTGGTGGTAGGGTGGGTTGAAGGCTCCTCGTCACGACACAGGGCGAGACTGGTGTGTCCCTGACATTACTCTCCCTGGAGGCCGAAAAGCGATGCACCGTATTTGAACAACATTTTTTTTTTTTTTCTGTCGAATCCTTGTTGTATTTAATTGCAGCAAACTAAGTCGATGTTCTATATATTATATCATAAATTAATTCAATGTTTTTTGCATTGATTCATAATAACTTGGACAGGAGTTGATTGCTTGGTCTCTCTCTCTCTCTCTCTCTCTCTCTCTCTCTCTCTCTCTCTCTCTCTCTCTCTCTCTCTCGTGTCCTGCGAGATGCAACTCCCAAATCACACAAAGAGAGAGAGAGAGAGAGAGAGAGAGAGAGAGAGAGAGAGAGAGAGAGAGAGAGAGAGAGAGAGAGAGAGAGAGAGAGAGAGAGAATATATGACAAAATTGAAACGAAAAAAAATTCATAATTAATTCCAGCGCGACCCGACGGATTTTAGCACGTGGAAGAATGAGATATTCAGTTGTTCGCTGCTCTGTTTGTCCCGAACCTCCATGCGATATCAACAGCCATTTAATTATTCATGCAATTTCGTAATATTTTAGCATTAATTATTTACTAGTGTTGTAAAGTGAGTGGGGCTGTTCGTGGCATTGATTTCTGGCACACTCTCGTCCTCCATGAGTTTGATATGTTGATCAGTCAATCATTACCCCTCAAGTACCCATAGTGTTCCCCGGGTAGCTGTTCGTCCAGGTGCTGTAAGTGGTCTGTTTATATCGTGGGTATCTTGTAGGGAAAGGAACGAAGAGCGAGAGGGGAACGTATTAATCAAATCGTGTGTGGCATTTATGAGATTATGTGATGCAATTTACTCTTAACGTCTCCTCCTCCTCCTCCTCCTCCTCCTCCTTTTTTTCTTACTATTCTTTCTTATTCTTCTCTTCTTCATCCTCTTCTTGTTCTTTCTTGCCCTTGTTCTTGTCCTTGTTTTTCTTTCTCCTCATTCTCCTCCTCATTCACCTCTTACTTCCTTTTTCCCTCCTCCTCCTCCTCCTCCTCCTCCTCCTCCTCCTCCTCCTCCTCCTCCTCCTCCTCCTCCTCCTCCTCCTCCTCCTCCTCCTCCTTCTTCGTTTTTCAATTTTTGTACGATCCAGGGTTCATATCTTGCTTACTAGGGAGAAAAACGGGATAAGTTAGGGGGTAGGAAATCGAGAAAGTGAAAACATTATTATATAGTTGTAAGAGGTAGAAAATCTCTTATAAAGTAGGAAATGGACTCTGCTTGCTGATTATGTGTGCGTACCTATACAGACATAAAGATACACATTTTGGATTGAATATCTTAATCTCATCCCTAGAGTCAATGTGTGGGGACAATGCTACATTTGAGTACTATATTGTTTTATCACTTCACTGTAATATCATTTAAGAATATTTCCCTCTTTTACACGCCATAATTAATTTTCCTTTCTTGTACTCCGTTATTCATTCATTACCGCGTGTCCCTAATTAATCTTCTATTCTGTTTCTTTCCTTCTGTCATTCAGTAATCCGGTATTTCAATCTTTTAAGCCCATTTGAATCTCTCCTTAATTCTCCAGAGTATGAGGAGAGCGTTCTGTTGTTGTGGTAGAGTTCAGAGTAAAAGAGTAGAAGTTCTTTTCCACCGTTATAAGGAGCCTCTCAATCTTATGTACTTGTGTTGCATATATTAATAGCCTCTTTGGTGTTGTCATGACCGCAGTAAATTGGTGCGAGGGAAGCAGGGAAAGAGTTTAAGGAAGTGAAAGGAATGAATGTGGAAGAAAATGTGAAGAGAAAAGAAGGGGAAAAATACATGAGGGTAGACATTTGTGTTGACTTGCCGTGTAAAGAAGAAAGATGGATTTAGGGAAGAGGGGAGAACATGGAAATAAAGAATGAATTGAAGGGATGGTCAAATTAAGTATTCTAAAACTTTGTGACAGAGAGAGAGAGAGAGAGAGAGAGAGAGAGAGAGAGAGAGAGAGAGAGAGAGAGAGAGAGAGAGAGAATAAAGACTTATAAAAGTGAGGAGTCAGTCTTGCTGAAGGAAGGACACGCAGACAGATAACGTGGGGAAGAGTAAGATAAATTGAATGCCGAAGAGGAATGTTAGCTCTCCCCCGCTCCGGCCCTTTATTGCACACACAGACAGACACATTTGTCGACACATTCACACGCACACACAGACATATGCGCACACCCACACACACACGTACACGCAAACGCACACAAGAACACGCTCACGAAAGACTTACGCACACACACAAAATGTCGAAAACATCACCACCCGCTGACAGTCTGAGAAAACGCAAAACAAGCCGCCAAAACACAGCCCATGAAAATAGACACGCCAGAAAACATACGACAGAGACAACTATGCATTTTTCGATAATCACAAACTGAAAGTCCCTCAAAGAAACCTAAACAACGTCAAACATAAACTCCATATTATAGTTTCTCAACACAATCCGCAGAATCTCTTCATAACGTTCACTACCCGACTGTGAGGTAGAAATTAAAACCAAGGCTTCCACAATGGTCAGCTTGCAATGGGTGTCCTCCGGGTGGACTCTTCAGTGGAAAAGCGAGGTCCACGCCATAACGTGACCCACATTGAGTGTTCCATTGGCCAGCCCAGGGTTGTATATTGGTCCCTCAGTAGACAATGGGCACCAATGGCTTTTCAATATCGGGTTATGCAGAACGCTCGTGGGTGGGAGGGAGGGAGAGGCAGGGGTAGGGAAAGGCCAGGGAACCATCAATACAAAGGAGACTCAAACGTTTTGCATCATTATGAAATGTCATTAAAAGATTATAAGATTGTGCTGTTGTCTCTGTTTTGCGTTGCTGCTACCATTGACTATGCTATGACTATTACTATTCAACTACAACATCGACCTTTTTAATCACGACCATCATGTACTACGACTAAACATGAACAACACAACCTAGTACAACTTCCCCCGCTATAAATAGCATCCACTGACATCATAATTAGGTCTACGAGCAGTACTGCTTTTTTCCACTTTTTTTCTGTTGCCCCTGGCCAGCTCTTCCTCTTACATAGAAAATAACTACGATTACTATCTTTGTGAACTATGACTATCACCATGACTGATAACAGCTGCTACCGTCACTAACAATGATTACGGCCATCATTATTATTTTAAGTGATAACTACAGACACCATCACCACCACTAACTACCACCAGGACTACCACCACCATGACCACAACCGTCACTAAAGCCAACTACGATTAGCACTGAATACAACAACTGCTACCAAAAACTACGAAAGCCGACATTGTTAACAACAACTTCTGCAGCATAAAATTATAAATAGCACCATCGTAGAAAACTTCAACTACCAACGCCACTACTAACTACCACAATTACAACCGGGAACTACGACTACCTCCACGAGCTACGATCACCAGCAAATACTTTTCCACTAAATACTATTACGTGTTTGGTATGACAAGAGCATCACCACAATGATTACTACCACTAAAGCAGATATCTTTATGTAATTACTACCACCACCCCCATCCCCACCTTTGATTATAGTTCAGCTGCCATACCTTCTTCTCTTTAACAATTCTTTAAACTCGAAAAAAAATTGTAGAGTTTTGAAAGAGAGTATAATATCAGAGATACTTCTACTGCAAAAATGAATGAAAAAAAGACTTCTTCATATACTTTAGTGCCTGATTCCATTTCTTGATCAGCAAACAAATCAAGTATCTGGTATCTCATTATCATTATTATTATTATCATTTATCAATATTATTTGTTATTATCATTATTATTATCATTAATATTATTATTATTATTATTATTATTATTATTATTATTATTATTATTATTATTATTATTATTATTATTATTATTATTATTATTATTATTACTACTATTATTATTTAACTATTATCATTATTAATATTTCATTTCTTCTTCTTCTTCTTCTTCTTCTTATTATTATTATTATTATTATTATTATTATTATTATTATTATTATTATTATTATTATTATTTTCATCATCATTATCAGTCACAGGGATTCATTCAATGTGTGTGTTTCCTGATTCTCTTTCTTCCTTCCTCTCTTCCTCCCTCCTCTTCCATTTCCTTCCTCTACTTCTAATCGTCAATCGCACTCTTCCTCCTCTTCCTCCTCACTTTTTACCTTTTTTATTTCTCTGTTGTCTTCTTGTTTCACACTTTCCTCCTTTTTCTTTCATCCTGATCTATTCTTATCCCTCCTCCTCCTTTCCTCTTTTCTTCCTTCCTTCTTTCCTTCCCTCCCTCCCTTCTGCCCTCCTTCCTTCTTTCCCTCCCTCCTTTCTTTCGCTCCTTACTTCACTTATTCCTTTTCTTTTCTGTCACGTTTCTCGTCTTCCTAATGTCCTGCTTTTCACTTTTCTCATCTTCCCTATTTTATTTATTTATTTATTCTATTTATTTATTTTTTTCCTACTCTAAAAGACCTCTGCGAAGTGTCACATCACCACCCGCGCCTCACAAAATGGAATGGGAGACTCACTTGCCCCAGAACTGATCACTTCACATCGTTATTCAAGCTGCCGTTGACTTATGGAATTATTATCTTGTTTATTTACTCACTGATATGCTTACTTATTTATTTACAATGATTTATTTAGCGGCAACTAATATCTTAATGATCTATTTTATTTACTTATTTAGTGGCAGTGTTTTTCTTTTTTTCCGAAGCTTAGCGATGCAAGATTACAGTTTTGATCTGGCATTTCATCTTTTGATTTAGCAGACAATTTTTATGTGTAGAATTATGGTTGAGTGTGCTGAAATGAAATACCAGAGTATGAGGATATTAAATATGATATCTCGTAAATGTTATTTCGTATATGCTTGTGATTCGAAGAAGTTATGAAAATTAATAGCGATAAAAAAAATATAAACAGGAATTGGTTTAAGCTAAAATATTTATTCTACTCCTTTGAAAATGTTTTAGTGGTCTCATTTTATTACTAATTTTTTGTATGTTTTTTTTTTTTTTTTTTTACCTTTCCGTGTTCATCGTTGGCCTTTGTAAAGTTACTATACAAAAATTGCAGTTGTTTCATGACCTTGTTTGTTAAAGGACAAATATTGTTCACGGAGGCTTGCATGTTCACCCGCTCGGAAAGAAAATGTATGAAAAGAATTTTTGGGAGAAAGTAACATGAAAATATATTAAGATTATGACTAGAGGACACGTAGCATATTCTCCGGTACCCTTGAAATATGTGTCAGAGTTGGATTATGTAACAGATGTTTTGCGCATCATGAAGATAAAAAAAACAGCACTTACCATATTTTTTTCATACATTCTCTCTACGCTGAAATAATTGTAGGAATGAGGTAAAATAGCGCAACTTCAAACAAAATACTAAATGTAACTCCTGTGTGTTCCCAAACAAAAAACACAAAAACAAAAAACTCTGTTGTTACTCTCCCAACTTTATCAACGAATTTAATACAACGTAACATATTGTCGTGTCTCCTTTTTTATTTCGTCCGCACATCAAATACTATTTTGTTTTAAACATATTTTACGTGTAGAGGAAATATTTATGTAATCTGATTGCTTTATAAACTGAAAATGCAAAACTAAACATTAATCTTACAAACATTGTCATGTTTGTATTGGTGATATTTTTCTCAAACTTCTAGACCAGAAATGATTATTCATGGGCAAGGAATGAGTGAGTGACATTCTGTTAGGTAAATACCAGAGATTTAGCATCAGCTTTATTACAGAACCTGCGTGATTTTGGTACGAGGTGACTGTAGTTTTCATGAATGTCTTCACTTCTCCAAGCGGAGTGCGCAATTTATTATTCATTTTAAACAACATACGGCAATATACTTTATTCTCTTTTTTCTTTCTTCTTCATATCATTATTTCCAACAGTCGCAACATTGAGGTGGAATAAGCGCAAAGAATACATTTACGTTCTTCTCGTGCATTTCCTCGCTAAATGTTTATGAAGTGGGAGACTGCAGAATTTTCATGAAGGCTTCCGACGAGAGCATAACGACATTGTAACGCTGTGGTGCTGCGGCCTTGTGGCGGCGGCAGGGAGACCAGGGAAAAACAAGGGAAGAGAAACAGTTAAGGGAGGAAAGCGAAGAGAAAAGATGTAACGAAAGGCAAGAGGAGGAAAAGAAAAAAGACTTTAAGGAATGAAAGAAGAGGTGTGTGTGTGTGCGAGAGAGAGAGAGAGAGAGAGAGAGAGAGAGAGAGAGAGAGAAAGAGAAAGAGAAGATGGAGGGGGGAATAGAGGTCAGGCCACCGCGTTGTGTGTAGCTCGGGCCTTGTAGTGAGCGGCTGGAGTGAGCAAATTATATTCATGGCAGGAACAACAGGCTGAGCTGGAATGTGGCGTCGGGCTCGGTTGGTTCACTGGAATTCACGGGGCTTTAAGCCGTTTGTCGGCCTAGGTGGTTGACTGGCTCATTATTACTTCACGCTGACTTTAACGAGGCGTCCTTATATACTACCGTATTTACACACACACACACTTTCAATCAATATGCCTGCTCAATATCACATATGCTGCATTATCTCTGCTCTTGCCTGGTTCTGTCCTATTTTTCGAGTCTTTATGTTTAGATAAATTTATATTACATTTTTTTCACTCATTATATCTTTCATTTCCTCCTACTATACATCAAAATTATCTTAGGAAATTCTTTTGATTCAAGTGCGGTTACTCATCTCCTTTCCTTAGTCAGAAAGCATAATAAGCACAATATTTTCTTCCTATTCATTAGCTGCCTCTAATCACTTACCATTCATCTCTATAACCAACCTACTACTTCACTATTTTCGAGTTTCATTATGTGGAGTCGTAAAAGATAATCCCTAAACAAGGTACTTTTTTTCTGCTTATACGTGCTGACAGCAATAGTGTAGTGGTTACTGCAATAAAAATACTCTAATCAGCCTAATGGGTTAGCTGGCCATTTGTGTTAGAGGAAAATCTGTATGAGAGTTGCACAGGTGATCCTCTGCTGCACGAGGCGGCTTCCAGGATTTGCAGATTAATAAATGTGACCCACTCGAGTCTGCGTTCGGATGTTGGTAAAGGCACATGCAGAGATAGAAAGACAGGCAAACAGGCAGCCAGACAACCGACTGACTGATTGTAATTTATTTGGCATCATAACAGTGAAGTCATATGGTGCAAGGCAGAGAGAGAGAGAGAGAGAGAGAGAGAGAGAGAGAGAGAGAGAGAGAGAGAGAGAGAGAGAGAGAGAGAGAGAGAGAGAATACCATTGAGTGGTAAAAACCTTCAAGTAACAAAAAGGGAATAAAAAAAACAAAGAAAAAACCTTTCAAATCCCGTGTGTGTACGTGTAAATTTGTGTTAATCCACTTACGAAAAAAAAAGGAAAAAAAAAAAATTGATGGAAGACCCATCTGTTCTGGCCGCTTGTGATGGACAATAGTAAATAAAAGGCTTCCAATTCCATAATACTTCATACATTTTCTTTTATTCTATTTATTTTGCTATGAGAATGAAAGCGATGCACGCATTCGTCCGTTTCAACATGTTCTGTGTATTTTTTTCTCTACTGTTTTTCTTCCGTGTACATTATATAGATATTGTCTAGACACAATGGAGAATCGTCGCTCTACTTGTAGGTGAAAGGTTTTATGATCAGGCTAATCTGAGTTACATTTTTATTATTAAGTATGAAAGGAATAATGAAATCTAATTGTTTCCAGTAATGTTGTTGTAATGCATGTGCTATCTCACTCTTTTAGTTGAGGCTGCTTCCTCATTAGTGTTGTTGTTGTTGATGTTGTTGTTGTTGTTGTTGTTGTTGTTGTTGTTGCTGTTGCTGTTGCTGTTTTTGAGTTACCTTAATTATCATTGTCATTATCATTATTATTTATTATTTATTTATTTATTATTATTATTATTATTATTATTATTATTATTATTATTATTATTATTATTTCTTTTTATTATTATTGTTTTTATCATCAATAGTAGTAGAATAGTAGTAGTAGTAGTAGTAATAGTAGTAGTATTATAGATATTGTCAAACTTTAAAGACTTATAAATATTTTTTTTTCAATAGCAACTGAAGATACCTGTAGAGTAAAAAAATCCCCGAAAAAAAAACTTATGTGTATATGTGTATGTTCATTCATTCCTATTACAGGAATTGTTCACTGAAATTTCTCATCTTAATTAGTACTCGAGTGTTAATAACATTATAATTAAATTCTTTTTGCTAAAATTAACACAAATTCATCCCACTAACGAACCATGATATTCTAATTTGTTTAATGATAATTTTCTGACACGAATTACGTTCATTTCTCTAACAGTGAAATGCGAATAGTTTAATCATATGTAAGTGAAATGTAAAAGATACACATGTTTCCACAAGGTTTTCTCCGTGAACAGTAGTTCCAAGACATTTTTGATGAATTAGTTGTGGTAATCCATACTTTTATGATAAGGAAAGGAGGAAAAGGTTGAGAGAGAAGAGATGGACAAGGAGACGAGGGAAAGGTTGGAATCTTGGTGGTGGCTGGGGTGATAACTGCAGACGAGGAGAGAAACCAGGAAGAGAGTGAAGAGGAATGGAAGTGAGGAAATACCTTCGTTATATGAAAAATATCACTATCAAGACCTAAAGAACAAAACAAAATAATTCCCTTTGATCACTGATTGTATTGTATTATCCTTTATTCTTTGTAAGTCTGATGTGTAACTGCAGAGAGAAGAGAGAGGAAAGGTGTGAAGAAGAATTGAAATAAGGGAACATGCTTTGTTGTTAATTGTAGTAATAGTAATAATAGTAATAATAATAATAATAACAATGATAATAATAATGATAAAGATAATAATAATAATAATAAAAATATAATAATAATAATAATAATAATAATAATAATAATATCAAAGGCTAAAGAACAAAAAATATATCAATTTTCCATCAGTTATTCTTTGTATTGTATACTCTCTCTCTCTCTCTCTCTCTCTCTCTCTCTCTCTCTCTCTCTCTCTCTCTCATGTTGTGGTATTTATTTTGCTCAGTTATTGCAATATATTTGTTCTTTTTCTTTAATGCCTTCACTTTCTCACCTTTATCCTTTATTTCGTTTTCTTGAGAATACCTCCTATACAAAATTTATTTAGTTATCATCTGAATATTCTCGCCTTCCTTCCTGAGTCCCCTCTCCGGAACATTTTTCCTTGTATGACCGAGAGAAAACTCTCCTCGACGAGTAATCTTCAAAGCTGTATTCAGGATCGTCTCTTAAGTCCTTACTAGCCAACCAATTATAAACAGATTTTCTCCTTGTCACCGCAACGAGAAGGGATGCATATCTTTTCCCCCTGACGTTGTGACTCTAGGCGCTCAGTATATTGGGTCGCTGAGCCTAAAAATTTTAGGGCATAGTTTTTTAAATGATAATGGCGTAAGGTGTGAAGATTTTAGGGCATCACTTCAGAATATATTTTAACACGTTACACATACCTGAACTAGTTCGCATTTCTTAAGTTTCTTCCACTTGCAACGTAATTAATATTTGTGTGTATGAACTGGAAAATAAACTTTGTAAATCTTCTTAATGATCTTTTAACTGCTGCAACACTGGGGGATGTAAGGGATATATATGAGTAAGTTCACTTGAATTACCCAAATAAATAATTTAGGAGCTAGACGAGTTTACTGAAGAAAAAAGATAATCGCTCTCATGTATACACACACACACACACACACACACACACACACACACACACACACACACACACACACACACACACACACACACACACACACACACACGGCCAAGGTAAGACACGATGCGGAAGTGAGGCAAATTCTTTCCTGCGAATTCACATTGTCGATGGGAGTGGGAGAGAGAGGGGGAGGGAAGAAGGGAGGGAGTTCCCTTTGAGTGCTTAGTGTATGAAAAGAAGCACTCAATAAGAAAAGAAAAGAAGCAAGGGAAGGGAAAGGCAGGGCATATTGAGATGTAAGAATAGAGAATTGGAGAACATGGGTATAACAGGAAAGGAATGAAGGAAGTGGCACCGAAGAAAAAAGTAACAGAAAGAAGAAAAACATAAAACCTTGGGAAAAAGACGAAAAGAAATAAGGTCGATGTAAGAAATGTATAAATAAACTGCAGAGGAGGAAATGGACGAAGGCATGAAGAGAAGGGAAAGAAGGACAGAAACAAAAAGTGGAAGAACGTAGCAAAATACAAAAGAAAAATATATATGAAGAAAGGAAAGGAAAAGAAAAAAAGAAAGGACAAAGAAAGGAAGAGATGAAAAAAAAATGATAGAAGGAAGGAGAAAGCAAAGGGAAGAAAGAAGGAAATACTGATGTGTGGAGGAGAGGTGGTTCTAATTGCACCTACTTACCAAGGATAGGGTGGAGAGAATGAGCTTGTTTTAGTGCAGTTCCCCCCCCCCCATCTCTCTCTCTCTCTCTCTCTCTCTCTCTCTCTCTCTCTCTCTCTCTCTCTCTCAGCTTCGCTTCATTTGCTGCAAAGTATATTTGTGGGACCACTTTATTTTGTGTCTGCTGATTTTATACTGCGTTCCTACACACACACACACACACACACACACACACACACACACACACACACACACACACACACACACACACACACACACACACACACACACACACACAAACGACCGCCTATCTGGTCTCACGACACAAACTTAAAAACGGGCCACAGTTAATGAGCGAGGAGAACGAGTGGCCATAAAGCGACCGTTCGTTCCACGCCTCGCAGCCATTCGGTCAGTAGTCAAAAATATACGCTGGGGTCATTAACAACTTGAGTTCCCATTTTCAGTTTGTATAGCAATTTTGGTGTAGTGGATGTTCTGTTGCATACGTGGTTAAGGGGAGTACTGAGGCCAGGAGGGGAGAGGCAAACTTAGGGGGGTAAGTCGTGGTTGCGAATTGAGTGGTGGTGGTGGTGGTTGTAGCGAGGATGTTTGTCAGGTTGAGGGACAGGTGTTGTTGGGTGTCAGTAATGTTCATAGGCCAGGACTCCCGCTGTCGCTGAACTGTGTTTTGGTGCGTGAGGCAAGGCAAGGGCGCATGTCTGGGTGCGGGTGGACAACAGGAGGGGAGGTGTCAGATTAATTTCGTAAATAGTCACTTATCTTTCCTGGACTCGTGGGAATGAGGTTAGAGATTAATGCGGTGGTTGTATTTTTAAGGGAAATACTATTAAGGATAAATTTAAACTTAGCGAAGAATTAAAAATGTGCATGATATTGATTAGTGTAATGAATTATATCCTAATTATCAGTACCTATCCACATACTTTAATATCCATAAATCTCTCTCTCTCTCTCTCTCTCTCTCTCTCTCTCTCTCTCTCTCTCTCTCTCTCTCTCTCTCTCTCTCTCTCTCTCTCTCTCTCTCTCTCTCTCTCTCTCTCTCTCTCTCTCTCTCTTTCAGTATGTCACCTGCCAGACAAAGGCTTCCTTGGACTTCCTCTCTGAGTCACGGCACGGTGCCAATTTCTACCAAGTTTTGCCTGCAAACTTTTCATTCTCATTTCTCCACCTTCTGGTCTTCCTTTGCTCCACCTGCTGTCTCTTGGAGTTCAAACAGTCAGACTTTTGCCTCATCTCTTTTTTATTTTTTCTGTTTGGTTTGAATTGTCCTTTGCTGTTTTTTTTTTCCTTTCATAATTCTGCAATGTCTAGAAATTTTGTTTGTCATTAAATTCACATTCATTGTTCCCTACCCCGTAATCATTCTTTATATAGAACTCCTGCTTCTACTAATCTTTGTTCTATTGCTACAGTTGTTTTTAACTTCATCTGAATGTTATAGCTATAACAAACCTTTCAAATATTTTTAGTTGAAACTAGTTATGATATCTTTATTGATTTTTATTCATCATTGATGAGTTTGTCTACTTCAATTTTAAATTACACTTTTATTGTCATCAACACTGCTACATCCAACAAACTATTTCACATCCAAGATAAATAACGCAGTTTCTGCATATCTATTGTATTTGATATTTTTAAGTCTTCCTTCTTCATTTTACACTTATCTTTCCTCTAGTCGTTTTCTCAATGGGGATGTAATTGTAGTCCTTGTGTAACTTTATATAAGTTATTTTCTCAGCGGTAACTTAAATGAAGCCTTTGTGTAAACCTCTTACAAGTATTCCATTTCGTAACTGTAGTGTTCACCTTTTCTCATCAGGCAGTGAATTCACAATAAATACTTGCAATATCAGGTTGGAAGCACTGTAGTACCTGAATATTGAATTTTCCTTTGTAACAGTAGTGTTCTCGACGAACTAGTATAGCCGTTAAGAAATTCTACTTTTCTTAGTACCTTTTTTTTTTTAGCTTTAGGTTTAAAAGCAAAACTTAACATTGAGATTGACTTTGTGTTCAAACTTTGGATATTGTTAGGAGAGACTTTAGTTCAACAGTTGCCTTCTAAAGAGAGAGAGAGAGAGAGAGAGAGAGAGAGAGAGAGAGAGAGAGAGAGTGAGTGAGTGAGTAAGTGAGTGAACAGCGCCACCCGTCCCAGTTGGCGAAATTCATGTTGTGGCATAAAACAAAAATCATATTCTGAAGCAGAATTTCTTTTTTTTCCTTCTGTGTATGTCTCTGCACCAAATTACGTGCGTCTGTCTTCCTTCCTCAACCAGCTGTCACACTCTGCGGACATTCACGCAACCACCAGAT
>NC_059296.1:23918831-23951331 GCF_017591435.1 Portunus trituberculatus
TATAAGGCATGCTGGTTGAACTGATGAGATAAGTTCCTCGTTTTCTATAAATCATGACAAGGTATGCATTTAAATTTTCATTCTTTCTATTTAGTTTCTTTTACTTCTTCTACTTCTTTCTCGTGGGGAGGGTGCGTGAGAATGGGAAGGAAAATTTGACTTTCCTTGATTCAACGACTACTTTCAAAACTAAATTGTTCAACGAATATGACATTGGTGATTTTTTGTTACTGTTTTATTTTTTCCCCACAGAGGATGCTCCCGATAATGTTATCGCGATGACTGGCCGTAGAGAGAAGCAAATTGAACATACAATCGGTGTAGTAGTTTCCATTAGCATGAACGGCATTACAAAAAGCACTAATTGATACCAAAACAAAGCCGAGCAGCTTCGTTTGGTGTGGGAGGTAAGCTGCTGTGGATTTAATCTGGATGTTTAGTATTATCTAGAGCGCACACGCGCTCATACACACACACACACACACACACACACACACACACACACACACACACACACACACACACACACACACACACACACACACACACACACACACACACACACACATATTTCGAGCTCAGTGGTAAAAAGGCCGAGTCTGTGCTGGCAGCCAGCAAAGATTCGAACTCCGCTATGGGCTGATCACCACTAAAATTTTTCCGCTGACAGTCGGGGGAGTTACTGTTTCCCCTGACGATGGGAGATGGGATGTGCGATGTATGAGGTTACAGTCTTACCTAAGAATCTATAATAATGGGCTTTAAGCTTGCACTGAGAGGGTAACGGATGGTGAATACACACACACACACACACACACACACACACACACACACACACACACACACACACACACACACACACACACACACACACACACACACACACACAAATCAATATGTAAGACCATTGCATTAATTGCTATTATTATCAAAGATTTTTTTTTAAATATCTTCTGGAATGTGAAATTAAGTATTCTAAAACTGTGTGTGTGTGTGTGTGTGTGTGTGTGTGTGTGTGTGTGTGTGTGAGAGAGAGAGAGAGAGAGAGAGAGAGAGAGAGAGAGAGAGAGAGAGAGAGAGAGAGAGAGAGAGAGAGAGAGAGAGAGAGAGAGAGAGAGAGAGAGAGAGAGACTGTGTGTGTGTGTGTGTGTGTGTGTGTGTGTGTGTGTGTGTGTGTGTGTGTGTGCGCGTGCTGTTATTGACTTGCAACAGTTTCAGGGGAACAGAAAAATGGATCTATTTATTCCAGTGTTCAAAATTCAGTATTGTAATCGGGATAAAACTAATTTCGAGAACAGAACGTAATATTCTCTCCATTTAAAAAACAGGTGTTGTTAATTATACATGTAATTACATCAGAGTCTAACGTGGGACAACATGGACAGCGTGACACGATTGGCGGGGCTGTCACCCTAAAATAAATGACGCCGATGGCGTGCGGAGAGGACGCGAGCTGAGATGTTGAAAAGTTAAAGAGAAGCGAAAAAAATAGAAGATATTCGTAATTTTGCACCAGAAATGAAATGATGATGCATCGGTCAGGCATTCTGTGGCCTACTTCTCTGATTAAATGCCATAATGCCACAGTAAGTATCTATAAGCTGGTGTCACCATGTCATATACTGCTGTAATGGTTTTCTTTCGTGCATCATTGTATTACTGTTATGTAATAGGCAATGAGTTACACTCGTTCCTGTGCTTTACCAAAAATAGTTCATGTAATATAATATGTACTGGTGCTCTCCATGTCATTATTACCTGTTTTTGTTGTTGTTTTTTTGTACCACTGGACTTTTCACGGGAAATTATGGGCTAAAGGGGGTACTTTTTAGGGTACCTCCTATCTCAAAGCCCACCAGCTAGGAAACCGTTGCCCCGAGTGAAGAAGACCAACCTACACTCGGACCGTGGACAGGATTCGAACCCATGCGCTTGGAGACCCCTCGGGCCTCAAAGCACGCATGTTTCCACTGTACCACGTTTGTCATCTGAATTTATCAAATGGTGAGTTTCCAAATGTTATAATACCTGGAATTACAAGATTCATATTACTGAATAACGCTTTACCTGGAGAACCTTATCGAGTCCAAAAAAAAAAAAAAAAAGAGGAAATGATATGTTATATTTACTTATATATGTGAGCCTCATAATCTGACTAAATGTTTTGTATTAATGTTCACTTGCACCTATTCTTCGTTTCATTAACGTTTCCTGCCTGTTACGTGAAGCCTTTCAGAATAGTTACAGTATACTTAATATGATGAATCTTGTAAATTCTTTTTCGGTTGTCCTAAAATACATTAATCATATTTCCGATTTAGCAGCAAAGGAAAAAAAAAAAGTTGATGCGAGAGGAGAGTGTAGGCCCCCAACAGCGCTGGAGATCAGGTCCCGTGGGTCGACGATGGGAATTGAGGTCGTTAAGGGCAATTGAGGTTAGACAACGAGGGTGAGGTCGTCGTTTCAGTAGGCCGTATTTAAAGTTGTATGTATGTTATTGAATATATCTGTCGACAGGTCACGTCGCTCCACGCATTGCGGTGATAGATATTCCCAGAATATGAATTCCAACATTTTTATTTCTGGAACGTCCATCATGTACGCGCCACCATTGCCACTATTTCCATCATCCCTACAGCACCAGCCTCCACCGTCCTGTTGGCTTTGCCCGCCCTCCACACCTCTATATCTCAACACAAACGTCCACGAAATCCATTTTGCCATAAACCACATGTAGCAACCCCATCATACCATTATTTGTTGCCTTCTTCTGGAGTATCCTTCTTATATTCTCTCATGCATGCACACTTATTTATCCTGCTTATCCCCGGTCAGTCTTTCCTACTTATAGATTGCCTTGCTTCCCACGCGTGCCAGCCGCCCACGCCGCCAACTTGTCACATCGTACCCAGCACAGCCCAATCGTCGGAACAGACAGAGAACCGCCCGCGGCAGAAAGCTTTCCAATAACACGCAACAAATATTTAGAGGTTTTCAATAATGTGTAAATACTATCAGGATGTCTTCATAAGTATCACACACACACACACACACACACACACACACACACACACACACACACACACACACACACACACACACACACACACACACACACACACACACACACACACACACACACACACACACACATACACACACACGAAGAACACTTTTGTTTCGTTCGATTTTACTGTCGTGATTATGGGACTATTTTACGAGCGTTTCATATTATAGTAGAGAAACACATTATTTACCTGTGAGGTGATTGTAGTTTTGGGGAGATTTAGATGTGTTGCAAGGTCGTTTTCTTGAAGGAACTTAAGTTATGAATGTTTTTGAGATCTTGATAATTTTGTTCGTTAAGTTCTACTGTATAATGCATGATGGCCAACGATTGAAAATTACGGAGGAGGAGTAATGTTATTGTTACTAGTACTGCTATTATGACTTCGACTGCAAATAATAATGGTCTATAGAAGTATTAAGAATAATGAAAATAACAATAAAATAATGGTAATTAACAATAATAATAAGGGTAATAAAAACAATGATAATGATAAGGATTATAAGTAATTGTAATCAGTACAATTCAAGTCTCAATAAATGATAGAAGAGTAATAACAATGAATAAAATAACGATGACATTGATGACGTTAATGATAATCAAGGATACGGATAGGAGGAGGAGGAAGAGGAAGAAGAGGAGGAGGAGGAGGAGGAGGAGGAGGAGGAAGAGGAAGAGGAAGAGGAAGAGGAAGAGGAAGAGGAAGAGGAGGAGGAGGAGGAGGAGGAGGAAAAGGAAAAAAGTCAAACGAAAAGGAAAAAAGTCAAACAACAGATATTTTAGTCCTTCCAAGGTTACTCGGTACGTACTAACTAACTAGACAGACAGGATAGCACAGGAGAAAGCTGAGGGGCTAGGAGGAGGAGGAGGAGGAGGAGGAGGAGGAGGAGGAGGAGGAGGAGGAGGAGGAGGAGGAGGAGAAGGAGGAGGAGGAGGAGGAGGAAAAAATATTATTTCTATCATCCCCCCATCCTAAGACACTCGATCTAAAATTACGCAAATAAATTTGATATAAGCTATAAAATATTGTTTTAAAATACTCAAACGCTAAAAGGTAAAAATTTGTAAGCTATTAAAGAGGAGAGCGATGAAGACGAAAGGGGAAAGAAGAAAAAGGAGGAGTAGGAGGAGGAGGAGGAGGAGAAGCAGGAGCAGGAGCAGGAGGAGATGGACTACGACGACAACGACGAAGATGAGATTGAGGAGTAACATAAGATGACGGTCGTGATGGTGGTGGTGGAAAGAAAAAAAGTAAAACCAGTGAAAACATATGCATGCTATACGATAAGTGAAAATTGATAATGATAGTATTAGTTATTTTCTTACTGGTTTAAAGTAATGAATAAGTTACTTTTGATGTCTGTAAATTTTATTAAATTATTATAAACTTTTTTTCATTATTTTGCCTTCCACGTTTCATTCCATTCTTTTTATATTCTTCTCCTTTTCTATTTGTTTAAAATGTTCATATATTTTAATGTTTATTGTTTATTCTTATTCATATTTTTATTTTTCTTCTTATTATTTTAGGTATTATTATTATAATAATAATAATAATAATAGTAATAATAATTATTATTTTATTATTATTATTATTATTATTATTATTATTATTATTATTATTATTATTATTATTATTATTATTATAGTTGTTGTTGTTGTTATTATTTTTATTATAGTTATTAATGTTAAGTATTATTATTGTTGTTGTTGTTGTTGTTGTTGTTGTTATTACCGTTATCGTTATTATTATTATTATTATTATTATTATTATTATTATTATTATTATTATTATTATTATTATGATTATAAATAACGTTAATTTTTCATATTATTATATTTTTATTGTTATTATTGTTATTATTTTATTATTATTATTATTATTATTATTATTATTATTATTATTATTATTATTATTATTAACTTATTATTATTATTATTATTATTATTATTATTATTATTATTATTATTATTATTATTATTATTACTATTATTATTATTATTATCATTATTATTATTTTTATTATTACTAGCATTATTATTATCATCATTTTTATTTATTACTATTATTATTATTATTATTATTATTATTATTATTATTATTATTATTATTATTATTATTATCATTAATATTATTATTATTATCATTGTTATTAATATCATCATCATCATTATTATTATTATTATTATTATTATTATTATTATTATTATTATTATTATTATTATTATTATTATTGTTCTTATTATTACCATTATTATTGCAATTTTAGTTTTCAAAACATAAAATATACCTTACACCTCGTTTCATATTTCCTCCAATTTTAGCTACATTTTTTGCTGAATACGTTCCACTAAAAGACATTACTTTTGATTTCCAATATTATTTTCAACACGTCTCTATTTTATATTCCAGTCGTCTATTTTTTTTCCTTTAGCTTTACCTTATTCACGTCCTCAGATCTCTCTCTCTCTCTCTCTCTCTCTCTCTCTCTCTCTCTCTCTCTCTCTCTCTCTCTCTCTCTCTCTCTCTCTCTCGCTTTTCTTCAACACGTTCATTACCCCTTCCCCCCTTCCTATTGTTTCACTTGTTTTTTTTCTATCCTCCGTACCTCATTCTGTCACCCAAGTCTTTCCTCCCACGCAATGTCAATCTCGTTGTTTTGTCAGTCACTGCGTTTCTTCCCAACATCTGCCGCTGCGTCTTGCCGTCCCCAAAGAAATTCTGCCAAGACTCATCATGCTGGAGGTAGTGATGGCGTTGGTAGTGGTGCTGCTGGTGAGGGAGTTAATGGGAGGTTAATGGGGAAGTCTGACCTCGTCCCTCGCTCCCTGACTGGGCTGATTCTTCTCCGTCACACGTCCCGCCAAAAGAGGTTACGAGGAATGTTTCACGGCGACCCCCAAACATTAAACTTTATCGCCTCATCGCCGGAAAACTGCTCGACTTCATGACACTGTCTCGCCAAACGTTCAGAGACAGCTTCCAAGGCCTCGTGAACGTACAGGGCCGTGCATGTTATGTTAATGTACAAGCTTTGAGGCACACACTGCTATTTGAAGACTGGCTGCTTAGCGTGTACACGAACTCGGAAGAACACACACACACACACACACACACACACACACACACACACACACACACACACACACACACACACACACACACACACACACACACACAGTAGCTCAGTGGTTAGAGCGCTGGCTTCACAAGCCAGAGGACCGGGGTTCGATTCCCCGGCCGGGTGGAGATATTTGGGTGTAGCCCCTGTTCACCTAGCAGTGAGTAGGTACTGGATGTAAATCGAGGAGTTGTGACCTTGTTGTCCCGGTGTGTGGTGTGTGCCTGGTCTCAGGCCTATCCGAAGATCGGAAATAATGAGCTCTGAGCTCGTTCCGTAGGGTAACGTCTGGCTGTCTCGTTAGAGACTGCAGCAGATCAATCAAACACACACACACATACAAACTGAAAATATCCCAATTAGAAGAAAAGTACAAGGCACGAAAGAGGTGGAGATTGTCCTACGAGTTCAGAAAATTAGCTGTCGTACAAATGAACAATTAACACAACACTGATGAAAAACTTTGTATTATTTATAGAGGAAAGGAATAGGCGATGCCTATATAAACTTTATTGAAGTTGGTTGAAGAAATTGAATTGAAGAATTGAGAAATTCATATTTAGGCTTATAATATGATAAACAGAATGTTGAAATATTTTTTAGGCTTATCTAAAGGAGGGAGTCTGAAAAGTTACGTTTATTAGTCGATAGATGAATATATTAAATTCCTAGGCGAAAGAAATCGACCAAGAGATATTTTCTCCCACCAGATATAAATTGGGATGGGTCATGCGAGTATGCACGTAAAGCGTTTCTGGAGAAGTTTCGATTTAGAGGTAACATTGAAAGCTGCGATGGTCAAAATAGAAGATAGGGCATAGATATCAGAGAAGAAAATTATTTCAGAAAAAAAAATCCTATAGAAGGATTGTTTGGCATATTTTTTCTCAGCTGCTACATATTATAGCCGCGTACTTGATGTTGGGAGAAAGAAATAGTATAAAGGTATATGGAAAACTATATTGAAAGCTATGTTTTGCAGATAAAATTAAGGAATATTTCTTGGGTGATTCTAATGGCCAAGATAACCGTGAATGCTTTATAAAAGAAAAAAAGGACAAAAGGCAGTGAACTTGTTCTTTCTGATTAAGGGAAGGTTTATGAACTCTGAATTACTTTAGTTGAAAAAGTGTGGTGGATGTTAAGGCGATGCGGAGTTTAGTTTGATTGTTTGGGATTTTAAGTTTCTAAAGGGTATGTTGAAAAAGGATGAGATGCTTTAGCGTGATTACGTAAGACGAGATGATCTCGTCGTTCTGGGTTCTGCTTAAGAACATATAGTAGTTGCAAGAGTGTTAGAACGATCTCCAACAGAACCCTAACGCTATGATGATCGAAGCCAGAGGGAGCGAAGAAAACACTATTAGTAAGAATTTTGATAGTGAGCTTAATTAAGGCAGAGAGGGGAAGGAAAAGGAAAAAACCCAGAATCACCCAGAGTTGAATTCTTTGCCAAAGTTTGATCGAGAAGATAAACTTTGGAGATGAAGGAGATGGCACTGATGGCACCGGTGCCATCTGGATTGAATAGGAGTGGCAATACGGAGAAAGAAAAAATATCGAAGTGTTTTTTCGCCGTATAGCAGAAGCCATGAGAGGAGTTAGTGTTGGCAAGATTTCGACATTTCTTGTTAATGGAAGAATATCCACCGAGTCATGGAATAGATGCGGCATGATGCGAAGAGAAATGTAAAGATACGCGTTTTCAGAGATGGAAAGATATTACTCTTCCAATAAACTTTTATTTTCTACATTTTGAATGAGTCTCACTACCATACGTAAATGAGGCATTAAACTTCCTTAGAACAGTGGAACAAATGAGCTTCATGGCTGAGCAATCCATTGCGTCAGTTCATATTTATAATTCTTTCTTTTTCACATTTTCTATTTACTTTTTTTCATTCTTTTTTCAACAAAAATCGATAATCACTACGGTTCTCCAGGCGATGATTTTCCTTTTTTTTTTTATTTATATTTCCTATTTTGTTCTTGCTTCTCTGTTTTTTCCTTCATTCCCCTCCTCCTACTCCCCGCCCCCATTGGTGACTATCGTTGTCCGCGTTCTCTCACATTGTCTTCCCTTCCTCCTCCATTCCTCCCTCACTGATGGAGACATACGAGTAGTCCTTTTGCTAGGCAAAAAAATAAAACCTCCTCCGTTGGCTCCTTTTCCTTCTCTTTCTCGACCGAAATATTTCCACCAAAATGCTGCTTCACATGACCAGAAAATCGTTCTTTCATCCGTCTAGTCCCCCATCTCCCCCATCTCTTCCCTCATCCCCGTCTCTCTCTCTCTCTCTCTCTCTCTCTCTCTCTCTCTCTCTCTCTCTCTCTCTCTCTCTCATAAAAAGAGGAAAAAATGAGCTCCTGACAAATTCCTTGAGTAGTGTTAGTGTTCCCCAAGTCACTAAGCTCCATTGCCCCCAAGTCACTCGTGTTAATTTGATACACTCCTCCGTAGTAAGCCAATAATTTACTAACGTGTTGTTTGATAAAATTTGGCTTTACTCACCCTACCGTGTCATACTTTAAGATCCCTCAGCTCTACTCGCCGAACCTTTTCCTGTTAGAGTAACCTTGACCCTTCCCTTTATGCATTGGGAATCGTTTCGCCCCCTCTCCGGGAAGCGCTGGCTCGATCCCATGGTCTTTGGGCGGAAAATTCCTATCAAACCTTCCCTTCATGGCATTTAATCTCCTCATTCAAGTCCCCACAATCGCTCCTCCTCTCTCCTACCATTCACTCTACACCTGCACTTTCTCCTACCCACGTCATTGAAACTAGCGCTTCCTTTATCTTCTTTTAAAAATGCGTCTTTCCCTTCTCTCCCCCCTGTGTTCCGTGACATGACATTTGCTGTCACGCATAGGTACACATTCCACCCTCTCTCAATAGTGTTAAGCAATTACTCTGGTGTTTACTGCTACGTAGAGAATCCCCTCAAAGATCGATGCCCTTGTTTCTATGCTCAATGGAAGGCTCACCTAGTCGTGTATAGATGCGCTATCCGATACCTTGTTGTGCTACCCGATATCACCGTTGATGCGTCCACTCTCTCTCTCTCTCTCTCTCTCTCTCTCTCTCTCTCTCTCTCTCTCGCTCATTTTGTCCCTGATTCTTTTTTTAAAGCACATGGACAAGAAAAGACACAAGTTAATGGATAATGAGGTAGATAGACCTGCACGCGCACACACAATCACACACACACACACACACACACACACACACACACACACACACACACACACACACACACACACACACACACACACACACACACACACACACACACCACATAGTGTAGTGGTCAGCACGCTCGACTCACAATTGAGAGGCCCGGGTTCGAGTCCCGGGGCGGCGAGGCAAATGGGCAAGCCTATTAATGTGTGCCCCCTGTTCACCTAGCAGTAAATAGTTACGGGATGTAATTCGAGGGGTTGTGGCCTTGCTTTCCCGGTGTGTGGAGTGTGATGTGGTCTCAGTCCTACCCGAAGATCGGTCTATGAACTCTGAGTTCGCTCCGTAATGGGGAAGACTGGATGGGTGACCAGCATGCGACCGAGGTGAATTACACACACACACAGATACACACACACACACACACACACACACACACACACACACACACACACACACACACACACACACACACACACACACACACACACAACCGATATTTATGTTATTATTTTCCCAAAGTTTTAACCCTAGACCGATGCTCGCCTGCTGCGCAATCACTCGAGTCCATCTCTTCATTCGCTCGAGTTGCTGATTAATGGATATTGAGCCGATCCTTTCCTCCATGGAGGCAGCGAAGGGCACTGAAAGTTTCCTGGATGGCGTAGACTGCCAGCGGCGATATTTATTCCGCAAGCTTACCCTATAACATGAATCCGTCCTTGGTGGTCTCTGTAACCGGTTGTGGAGGATCGTACCTTTAGGTTAAATCCATAACTGATATCCCGCCGTGATGTGATGATGTATGAACCTGTTGCATGAACTAATAATGGCTGGCTGCGTGCCAATTTCACCTAAGGATCATATTTTGAATTCCTTTTCTTCTCTAAAAGGCTATTTCCAGACAACTATCTCCTCTTCTTCAATGAAACTCATCTGTCCCCATCTTCCACACTGAATATCCTCGGTCTGTTCCTTACTCATAATCTAAACTGGAAACATCACATCTCATCTCTTGCTAAAACAGCTTCTATGAAGTCAGGCGTTCTGAGGCGTCTCCGCCTGTATTTGTAGCCCCTCCCTCCAACTGCTAACTCTGCACAAGGGCCTTATCTGTTCTTGTATGGAGTACTCTTCGCATGTTTGGGGGGGAGTGGTTCCACTCACACAGTTTTATTAGATAGGGTGGAATCAAAAGCTTTTCGTCTCATTAACTGCCCTTCTCTTTCTCACCGCCGATATGTTTAATCTCTTGCTATCTTTTATTGCTATTTTCATGCTAATTGCTCCATTGATCTTGCTAACTGCATGCCTCTCCTCCCCCTTCCTGCGGCTTTCTTCCTCTCACCCCGAAGCTGTCCAACTCTCTTACGCTAGAGTTAACCAGTACTCTCAATCATTCATGCCTTTCTCTAGCAGACTCTGGAACTCCCGGCCTGCTTCTGTATTTCCATCTTCCTACGACTTGACTTCTTTTAAGAGGGAGGTTTCAAGACATTTTCTACAAACCTTTTAGGGATCTGGCAATCAAGTGGATCTTTTTTTGTTATATTTTTTGTTGTCCGTGGCCAGCTTCCCTTCTTCCATAAAAAAAAGAAAACACAAAGTAACGCGGATGGGTTTATATTATAGTTTACACATTAACTTCATACATTATTAGCAGGAGAAACATATGCAGTGACATATTAGTTATTTTTAGAATATTCACTGGAGAACCTATCGAGAAACCCTGATTATAATCTATGTGGCTTTTCAAAATCATCGAGGTGAGAGAGCAGAACGTTTCAGAATATTAGAGTAAATTCAACCCATGACGATTCTTCCAGGAAAATTTTATATAAAATATTTTTTTTCCGAAAGATACATTACTCCATCCTAACCTAACCAAAACTTATGTGTCATTGGGGAACTGTTTGCAGGGAATTTTTCCAGGTAAAGTAATCAAGGGAGACATTATTTGAGAGAACTAACGGTGTACGATGATATCACACATTTCATTGAGTATTTTTGCTGGATATGAAATTTTTTTTTCTTAATCATATATGAGAAGTCGCTATGCTCTCTATCAATTTGCCATAATGTTCTATTTCCAGTCTTAACATTGTAATTATATAATCAGTTTTCTAACAGGTATATATTACACATATTACTAAGGACTCGTATCATTGATTATAGAAGCAAAAACTCCAATCTCACCTTGTGAATGGACGTTCGATTTTGGAGTATTTCTTCGATATGCGCAATGCATATCGGGTGGCAGGAAGAGAGCGTGAGGATGAATGTGGTGGTGCTGATATGGGTGGTGTTCCAACCCAACACATTGAACACAAAGCTCCCCTAGATGACGGCGAAAGCGCGATGCAAATACACTGGCGGCCTTTCATTTCTGTTAGTGGCAGGTGGAGACTGGTATATCTGAGATGATTGTGTGTGTGTGTGTGTGTGTGTGTGTGTGTGTGTGTGTGTGTGTGTGTGTGTGTGTGTGTGTGTGTGTGTGTTCAATTTGCATCAGTGTGGGTTCGATTACGTCCTCCTTTCATCACCGCTAGCTCGGAGAAACCTACGAGGTCAATCCAGCCACAGACTCTCGAAGTTCAGCGCCACTTTCGGGAGTTGCACCAAATTAGGAAAAGCAGATCAGGTGAAACGGAACCTTCCACTTTTAACATCAGCTGCCGCAGCAGCATGGCTTAGTTTCCATCGCCTCACCTGAGTTTGATTGTTCGAGTCAAATCGAGAGAAAATAAGGAGATTTTTTGTCATAGCTTTGATGGATAAACTGTTATACAGAAGATTTGTATATTTTCTATTAGTAATATGTAAATTACTTTCATCACTCTAATCTTCCATTTCCTGGCTCTCTCTCTCTCTCTCTCTCTCTCTCTCTCTCTCTCTCTCTCTCTCTCTCTCTCTCTCTCTCTCTCTCTCTCTCTATTCTCTTTCTATTTCTCTTTGCGGAATTATTTCTATGTATTTTTTTTTCTATTTCTATATTGAAAAACTTTATATGTATTTGACGTACGTGTGTGTCTTGGAATCTTTACGCACGCACATACACACACACACACACACACACACACACACACACACACACACACACACACACACACACACACACACACACACACACACACACACACACACACACACACACACACACACACACACACACACACACACACACACACACACACACACACACACACACACACACACACACACACACATACTCTTTGCTTTGTGGATATTACATTTTTACATCTACTACGATGTGAACTCTTCTCAAAAGCTGCTAGGGAAACATCGGTTCTCTCTTATCTCAGCACCAGGCAACCACCGCCTGCAGGGTCGAAAGGAGCTCTCTGCTGGCGGTGGTGACGAGGGGCGTGTAAAGAAGATAGAGTAGCCTTCATAAGTGTTGCCTAAATAAAGACATGACTGCGTTGTTGACACACACACACACACACACACACACACACACACACACACACACACACACACACACACACACACACACACACACACACACACACACACAACACTGTAAAACTACTGTATTGTAACCATAGAACGAAGATTTTTGAAATATAAATGAGTGAGAGAACGCAAGTATATCAGAAACAAGTAAAATATGCAAAATAAAAATAAAAGGAAAATGATATATCAGGCTTAGGAAAAGAAAAAAAATATCTGAGTTGTGAGTTTTATAGCGAGAGAAAAATTGTGGGTTTCTGAATGAGTGAATGAGAGAGAGAGAGAGAGAGAGAGAGAGAGAGAGAGAGAGAGAGAGAGAGAGAGAGAGAGAGAGAATAAAAAAAAGAAGCTGTCTCTAAGTCCTGATGGCTTGCTGATACTGTGTCATATTTCGGGATTTTTGCTCCGTTTCTGGCTGGATCATGGGATTCCTAGAGGAGGGAGGTGGAGGTTTTTCTCTGTGTGTGTGTGTGTGTGTGTGTGTGTGTGTGTGTGTGTGTGTGTGTGTGTGTGTGTGTGTGTGTGTGTGTGTGTGTGTGTGTGTGAGAGAGAGAGAGAGAGAGAGAGAGAGAGAGAGAGAGAGAGAGAGAGAGAGAGAGAGAGAGAGAGAGAGAGAGAGAGAGAGAGAGAGAGAGAGAGTATATGTGTGTGCGACGTTAAAATATCACCTTATTCTTTTTACAGTGGTATATATACAATTTAAGTACCTTGCATCATATTCTGCCATTCATTGTTGCGTGAAACTTAGAGAAGACACACTTGTTAAAAAAGGTATGTAGTGAAACAAGCCTTTGAAATTAGAAGAGAAAGAACGAAAAAGAGAAAAGAAACACGACCTGTAACTAGGCAGAGGGTGAGTGGCGTGCACGTGCTGAAAATATAGAAACTTGTAAAAAGAAAGAAAAAATGTGACCCTGCTCTTTATTGCTACTCTTTTAACTGAAAACTTCGCGGAAAGTCATCGGTCTTGCTTAAGGTTACCCCCACGCCTCTCTCTCTCTCTCTCTCTCTCTCTCTCTCTCTCTCTCTCTCTCTCTCTCTCTCTCTCTCTCTCTCTCTCTCTCTCTCTCATTGCCTGTGCGTGGTCGGCCTCGCATAGCGGATAACTTATCTTCCAAAGTCACGACGTTAAGGAGTTCTTCGAGGATGCCCCCGGGCCTCGTTCAAGAGCAACAATTTATGCCCAACACGTCTGAGGGTCGCTTGCTCCCAGCGCACCTCTGATAGCCGGCAAACCAGCCGCATTGGGACAATAAGATGACTCCCACTGCGGCTAGGGGCGTGGTGTTTGGTAGGCAGAAGTAAGCACGCAAGGTAGTATGCTTTAGTGAATAGGGCGATGGTGATGATATAGGTGGTGGTGGTGGTGGTGGTGGTGGTGGTATATAGTGGCAGTGGTCAGTAGGATGTTTTCAGCATTGATGCAGAGAATATGAAGGAAAAAGAAAAGAAGGTAGTGATGTTAAGGAGTGTGTGTGTCTGTGTGTGTGTGTGTGTGTGTGTGTGTGTGTGTGTGTGTGTGTGTGTGTGTGTGTGTGTGTGTGTGTGTGTGTGTGTGTGTGTGTGTGTGTGTGTGTATGTGTCGCTGGGAGTCGCTGGGAGGTGAATAGAGGAAAGTGTGTGAAGGATCAGGTTCGTCTGGAAGCGACTAGGCGTTAAGTGCTATCATTTGCGGGGCTCCGGTGAAGAGGAAGAGGAAAGGAAGAGTGGTGGGAGGCGGCAATGAATGGGCAGATGGATGGATGGTGGAGTGAATGGGAGGAGAATGAATAGTCGCTGCCACAGAGGAAGAGGTGAGTCGGAGGGGAGGTAGGCGAGTGGGAATACATCGATGTAAACTGGCGATCTAAAAAAAGTTTCAGAGAAAGAAGAACTGTTTAAAAAATATAATAATGGGGATGTAGCCTTTGACACTGGAATTGACATTTCAAGTTATGCTTGCGTAGCTTTTCCCCCTTAGATTTGAGTTTCATTCAAACGTCTTGAGGTTTACAGAACAAGGATAGCATTCGCCCCAAATTTCTTAATTTCCCATAATTTGTTAAGTGAAAATGTTGGTCTAGATAAATTAAATGCATAGACATAATTAAAGAGGTGAACAGAAAAGTAGATGAATAAATCAGCGTATGTTATTTTTGGGAGGGGATTATTTTTTTTTATTCATTTTCATTTATTTTCTTTATATTTTTGTGTCGCTGGTGCAACATCTTTAGTTAATCTTATGAACTGCGTCTTCTGCTAATTGCATTTCTAGAGAAGATAGAATTACACGATAGTCTTCTATAGAGCTAATTGTCTCTTTTCTACCTGGAACATAAACATTGAATTGGTCGTGTTCGTCAAAGTGAGTGTTAGGTCTTTTTTTTATTGCTAAAAGGGAGAAAATAAAATTTCAAGTGAGGAAAAGGTCGCAACGAAATCCCTCCAAACGATGGGTCTTTTTTTTTGTTTGTTCTAATCCTGCTTTAGGCTGTGTTTATGTCAATCCTTTATCCTCTTCTTCCACTCACCCTCTGTCCCTTTCATATTCGACCTTTCACAAGGTCAAGGAGAAGTTGTGAGTGAGTAGTTGATTATTTATTCAGGATGATATCACTGGAGTCCCCGCAACACTACCCACACACCCATGCAACACACACACACACACACACACACACACACACACACACACACACACACACACACACACACACACACACACACACACGTAAGCACAGAAAGAAAAGTAATTATTAGTCTGGTTGAAAAAACAAAGAAACATGACCATCGTGTGCAAGGGGAATCCTGTCTGTCATTTTCTCTTTACAGACGATCAGTGTCCAGCGCAGCGCACGTTCATTTCCCAGTTTGCTCTAGAATGCGAGTTGAGGTGCTGGAACTTGGGACACCAACGCATGTCAATCGACTGTGATTTTTTCTCGGGTCTGGTTTTTATAGATAAAATCCTGGGCGCTCCTGGAATGCTGAATAGAAACATATAGGTCACCGAGGGTTATATTCTGTAGCATTTAAAACATAAGGATTACATTTTTGTTTATCTCTTTCCTTCTGTGTGTGAAAGTGAACGTACTTGGCTATTAGAGGAGAGAAAACTACTATGAATAGTGTGTACATTACATTATCTTAAAACACACATGAGGGCAACATGTATTGAGTTTGCACACACCTTTATCATGGTTATCTAATTAAACCACACTATATGACCTGGCATCACACGCTAAACCCTTATTTTAGTTGCGAATACAACGAAGTATCCTTATTTTTTAAGGAAATATATAAGGACTCCTAAGTATATAATAGATTGTTTGCAGAGTCTCTATCGCGTCCCTGTTCCTTGCAGCAGCCTCATTTGTGCTCATACGTGAGTGGCAACTTGGGGCTTCGAATTAATCAACCATGATATTGCGATGAAGTTTTTTTGTGTGGATAAACGTGTATTTTCGTTGGAATGAGAGCATGTTAAGGCAAGACATTACAAAGAAAAAGGAGAGAGCAAAAATCATGACACTAAAAAAGAGGAGAATGTTGAAAGAGAAAGGAAAAACAATGAGGAAAACTTGGAAAGCGATGTCACCTGTTTTCACCAATCAATATTCAGAATTACTCACCAGATATTGGGAGGGAATGTCTTTTTCAAACATAAACCAGCGGGTCACTTGATTCACCATGACTACCCTGATCTTTCTATTAGGAATGACTGCCTGGTGTGTGTGTGTGTGTGTGTGTGTGTGTGTGTGTGTGTGTGTGTGTGTGTGTGTGTGTGTCCATAAAGTATAGCAAGAATGGATACTATTATGTGTAGCATGGCGATGACATACAAAAGTCGGAAGTTAAATGAATGATCTACAAAATTGATAAGAAATAATAATGAATTTTATTATATACTTATTGTTCTTTCTGATATAAACCAAACTTCTGTTTCACATGAATATTATTTAGGTCTTTTTTTTTGTTTTACGAACAGACCTACTAAAATCGTTTGACAGTTAATGAATATATGAAACTTGTATGAAAACCAAGTGAAAGGACAGATGATGGATATATTAAGGTAAATTTTCTTTTCTGTATTTTAATTTTTGATGAATGCGATTAAATAGAAAACATAATAGCAGCGCGTGTTTGTGTTGCTTAACACATTGCGGGACACTCGAAATTATTGCGAAAAATATTGCGTTCTGACTCACAATTTCTGACACACTAGTATTAGTCTAGTTTTAAAACATTTGTTAGTAAAACTGGTGGAAGGCAACAGTGGCCAAGCCACAACATGCTCACCACACACCACACCGCACCACACCATCATACTCCACCACCACACTCCGCCACACCATACCACCACCCTCCACACACCTACACTCCCCGCGCTTGTGTCATGCTCTTGGCGTCATTCGGACCCTTGTTTTCGTCCACAGTTCCTTGATCATATTTTCCTGTTTCTCACCCTAACACTCTCTCTCTCTCTCTCTCTCTCTCTCTCTCTCTCTCCTTCCTTATGACTGTTTCTGCATATATATTTGTCTCTCCGTCTGTCAGTCCATCGACTACAGGAAATATTTATAAGAGATATTTGATTTCTAGCAATCTTACGCAAGAGAAAAAAAGGGTGAAAAAGCTGCGTTCTCTCACTTGTGCATATTTTGATTTCCTACGTAATCCAAACAAAGAACATGGAATTATGGTGAAATGAGAAATGCGTTATATTTTTTTCAATAATAAACTAATGTGTGTATCTCTCAGAATATGACTTTCCCATTTATCTATCCATTGGAATATATTCACAAGAAACGGGTGTTCTTTCATACTAAACAATTCAATTTTACATGTTTTCCAGAAGGCAACCATTTGAACCACAGTTGTGCCATCATTTGTGCGACGCTTTTATCGTGATCCATATCAGCGTCATGAAAGCTGCGCAGTGGTACGTGATCATGTGTTTACCACAAGATCGTCACACACGCAATAACGTTCATGCTGCAACGAGGAGCTGGCAGGCGGGGCTCAGATATCACCATGGTCGGTGGAAGGGGTGGTGAGGGTTATTGGGGGCTCGGGTTGGAGCGGGCGGGGGCTACTAGGTCTGGTGACGCAACACTCATTAGGTTCCCCTTGCTGCAGGCTGCTCGGCTGTTTCTGCCTCCACAATAAAAACATTTACTGTCCACGCCCATATATTACTGACCCTGGAGCCTCGGCACCACCGCTACTCGTTGCCCGGATTTGGGAAAATAATAGGATTATTTCAGAAATAATCATAATAGCAGTTATAATTATGAAATTTGTTTTCAGAGTTATCTTATGATTTTTAGTTATTCTTTATGTTATTATGTTACCTACATGTTGTATTCATTGTTTAAATATTAGTAGTAGTACTACAAGTAATAATAATTGTAATAGTAGTAGGAATAGTTATATATACATATATATATATATATATATATATATATATATATATATATATATATATATATATATATATATATATATATATGACTTGAAAGACAGGGCGTCTATAGCGCACACGGTACAGGAGAGAGAAGACCCACAAAAGGACGGTTATCTTCATTATATCCACTTCACACAACGTTTCGGGAAAGTACATATCCCATCTTCAGGTGTACAACAAAACATTGTAAAACCACACATAAAACTTTAAAACATGACCAGACGCAGTGGTCCTTCTACTAGTTCCTCCAACAGGTAAGTGGGGAGGGAGACTGGCTTACCAATATTTATAAGCTCCTACTCACTAGCTGGCAAATTCTGATTGGTTAACTAAGAATTTCCTATCCATTGCAATATATAACACAATATTCTAATATGTCATAACTAATGCAAAAAGAGGAAAATTTAAAAGTATGATATTACAGAAATATTTTAGCCTAAAAAAATTCTCAATGCTGATTGGTTGAAACAAAGTACATGTAGTTGAACCTCGAATCCTAACTATGCTAAAGGACACTATATCACCTAGTTCGAAATTATTAAGTAAAAATTAATAATTTGGTAGCTAGTTCTGTACCATTTAACCCTGGCTTCTCCTTTACAAAAAATAATGATTCCGCTATCCTAAGGTATGAATTATAATATGCCCTCTACTTTATGTTAAAGTCCTGATCAGTAAATGCATAATTACATTGTAATGCGTGTTCTCTTATATTTGAGAAACTAGGCTCAGTGATACGAGCGTTGTGTGAAGTATATATATATATATATATATATATATATATATATATATATATATATATATATATATATATATATATATATATATATATATATATATATATATATATATATATATATATATATATATATATATATATATATATATATATATATATATATATATATATATATATATATATATATCATCATCATGATAACTATTGCTAATACTATTGCTATTATTATTACTTCTAGTGTATATATATATATATATATATATATATATATATATATATATATATATATATATATATATATATATAAACAAGCAAATATTAAAGCGTACAATCTTAGAACGCACACTGGAATATCTATACACCTGTTCGAGAGGCCGTATTTTTTTTTTTTTTTGCCGTGCATTATTGTTGTGCTACGGTAGAGCTGTAGATTAATTAATGGATTGGCTTAAATAATGGAAGTGATTGTGTGTCGGATCGTGAGTTAGGTCGATGGCATTTACCTGAATTGTTTCGAAGGATAGAGTCCCTACCCCCCTTAGGGAAATCCCAGAATGACAGAGAGTAGATACGGTGGTCAAGTGAGTAAGGGTAGGTGAGGCAGATACATGATGAAATGTGAAGCGAGATCCGAGGGGCAGGATTTCAGTGGCCATTGAAGGTGATTTGCAAGCGTGATGGGATGCGTGGCTTCTATTTACCTGCCATGACTTAAAGTAACAAGGATCCTGTCGGGAGTATAATTGGTTGAAATTATATCGTCACCAATTGCCTATTCCTGAAAATATCACCAAACGCCATGTTAATTAATTAGGCTTTGTGCCGTGAAACTCCACCAATTAGGGAAATTTAGTATCGTCATTAATCTAACATTTAGTGAGATTAATACACCTTCATACAATATACATTTATAAAATATCACAGAACAAGATAGGATAAAAAGCCCCGCTCGCTCGCTCACTGAACTCGTAACTCGCAACATTTTATTTCACATTTTAAAGCAGTTTTCGCATCATGATCATGTCCTTTTCAGAGTTTATACACATTTTTTTTCCTCCCTAATATCGTATCATTTGACACTCCATTTACCTTTTTTTTTTTTTTCATTGGTCACAGATTCACCCCATTCCACCACGTTATTCACACATTCTACAACTTTCCATCTCCTTGTCCGATTCTATTGTATCATCAAACATTCTTTCCTATTCGCTACTTATATCTCGCCTCTCATTCGTCCTTAAACATGATCCCTCCCTTCCGAGCCCGTATCACTGTTTCTCGTGTAACCGCCGCCGTTGAGAACCACAAGGCGTCCGGGACTCCATAACACATGATACTGATCTCGGCAAGTAGAGAAGAGGGAGGCCCATGGAAGGGTGCACGCTAAAGGGAGGGTAGTGTGGAGAAGGATGAGTAAGAAGGAAAGGGAAGTGGTTGTACAGTTTCTCTGAATATTGGTGACATTATGTGTCGGACCTACACAAATTCGTATTCTATTTTTTCTTTTTCATTTTGCATTGCTGCTTGTTAGTGGCTGGCTATCGCTGAAAATGTGACCGTGTTAATAATCTATGTCTTTGTGCGTTGTGTAATGGCTTTGGCGGTATTCGTGGTGTTGGGGAAAGGGTAAGAAATATAATGGTGGTGGTGGTGGTGGTGGCTCCACGGCGAGATTCTGGTTTATGTATATTTGATATTGCTGAGTGTTGCAACGCTGCGGTGGTGGCGGTCGTGACACACACACACACACACACACACACACACACACACACACACACACACACACACACACACACACACACACACACACACACACACACACTGCCACAAGTGTAGATATGCACACAAGCGCGCGATTAATTACAATCCCTTGTCATTCATTAACTCACCACACACATAAATACCACTCCGGACAAAAAAAAAGATATCAGTCAAAGTTAACATCAACCAAGGGTGTGCGGATGGTGTATACGGCTGGTATTTATGCGTGTTTGTCTAGGTCGGGTCTCCATTAGCGTTGCCCTATCTCGCGTGCGGCGTCGCTTGCGTGTGTGGGGCGGAAAGTTAATAATCCGCTAATTTGTTTATCGCCTTCATTATAGCGGCCTCGTTACCGGGACGCAAGGCAGGCAGGGTCTGGTGTAGCACTCAGGTAACCACGCAGGTAACCGCTGCCTCCCACACCTGCAGTAAGGATTTGTCAAATGACGCAGTTCTTTACCGAGTTGCGGAAAATTTGCCGATATGCCATCAACTGAGTGGCACGTGTGTGTGTGTGTGTGTGTGTGTGTGTGTGTGTGTGTGTGTGTGTGTGTGTGTGTGTGTGTGTGTGTGTGTGTGTGTGTGTGTGTGTGTGTGTGTCTGATTCACTTTAGTATTACATAGTGAATGTACATCGCAAAATAGAACATAATTGCATGGTATCATATGGTATATTCTGTGTTTGTCTCGTGTCTGTAGTTCGTTAAATATTACTGCTAAGTTATTTTGGGGGAGAAAAAGTGACACTGTTGTAAATGATAATGATAATGATAATAACAATAATTATAGTGTAACAAAGTGCGAAATTATAGCTACTTAAGAATAGGTAGAAAGAATGGATACGTGGCTGGTGTATAATAAGTATATGATGAACTACAAATAGTTGCTGTTGTTGCTGCTGCTTTTACTACTACAACAACAACAACAACAACAACAACAACAACAACAACAACAACAACAACAACAACAACAACAACTACTACTACTACTACTACTACTACTACTACTACTACTACTACTACTACTACGGCTGCTACGGCTGCTACTACTGCTGCTGCTGCTGCTGCTGCTGCTGCTGCTGCTGCTGCTGCTGCTGCTGCTGCTGCTGCTGCTGCTGCTGCTGCTGCTGCTGCTGCTACTACTACTACTACTACTACTACTACTACTACTACTACTACTACTACTACTATTACTAGGAAATAACGCGATGAAGAAATTATCAAATAATTTGGAAAAGTTCCTAGGTACTGAAAAAAGACCAAACAAAAAAAGTTGTTTTATCTCAGCTGGAAACATTACATGCATCATTTATCAAAGCAGGGATATGTGTAATGCGTACTGGTGCTGAAAGGGTGCTTGACCTCTTTGCTGGAAAAAGAAAAAAATGATAGGGTCGTATACAATCGAAAGAAAATACTTCGCAAAATGCATGTTGTTTTATCCTCGCGGGCCATGCATAACAAGGGAGAGTCGTAAATATTTGGAAGTGAGTGATAAATCAATTACTTTTACGGTAACTGCACGATGGGGCTGATAACTAATTAAAAATAATGGTCATTTTCGTATTTAATTAGCTCTCGTAAATTTTGAGGTTTCAAACACACCACCATTGATGCCTGCTTGTGTGTGTGTGTGTGTGTGTGTGTGTGTGTGTGTGTGTGTGTGTGTCCTTAAATTGAGTCCCTTGCAGCAAGCTCATCAGGGAGGGATGGAAGGACCTCCCAAGTCCCTGTTAGACATGTGTGTGATGGACGTGTCTGCTGGAGCGACGCTTGCTATTGCTTCGGAACTACTCGTGTGGGTGAGCGGATGGGTGGATGGATGGGTGGGTGTGTTGAAACACATAAAGCAAGCCTTCCTTCAAGCTTCATAGGGGTAAAGGTCACCTATGCTGTGTGTCAATGGATGTTCTCTTCGCTCTCTCATTTTATATGGTGGGATGGCGCAGGGATGAATTCGCTGTGAACTTTTGATTTGGACTTTTGAGACAAACACGACAAGGAAGACCAATAAAAATGCTTAAAGTAGATTGTAGAAAAGTGGCATAAGTGCATTCGTGAGTCTTTTAAATGTGACTAAAAAAAAAAAAAGGAAAAAGCTTCAGCGATTTCTGACTGGTGAGACGAAAAACTATAGAGCGCGTGGTCGCCTAAATAGAGAAGGTGTATTTGGGTGGTAGTTGCTGAAGGTCTTGAACTTGAAATATGTTTGAGGAAATTGCAGAAAAAAATATAAGTGTAGTAAACTCTACATCTGAAAGTGTTCTGAAAAGAATATAGTAGCATTTAGTGATATAATGTTTTTTTTTTTTTTGGGTGTGTGTGAATGCTTGTGTGCGTGTGTGTATGTGAGTCTGTCTGTGTGTGTGGCACTGGCCAAGGGAAATACAAATGTTAATAAAAAGGCACATTTGAACGTCAGTTCCCAAAAAGAGTCCCAAAAAAGAGGATAAGTGTCTTGAACCATCCCTCATCGAAAATTTTAGGTCATAGGAGGATGAAACTACAGATGGAGACGGGGAGTCCCAGAGATTATCAGAGAAAATGAGGCAATGAAAGGAGGGGAGACAGACAGTGAAAAAAAAACAGAAAAGTGATTAGCACGAATATAGTGGTAGAAGATAAAGAGAGATCTAAAAGTGCGACGATGAAATAGGCTGAAGACAATCAGTTATCAGTTGATAAGACCACTATGAGTGGAACCTGTGTGTGTGTGTGTGTGTGTGTGTGTGTGTGTGTGTGTGTGTGTGTGTGTGTGTGTGTGTGTGTGTGTGTGTGTGTATTTGGGCGATATGATGAGGTTGGAACTCTCACAAAACACATACTGGGGGTGCACGCGTATACACACACACACACACACACACACACACACACACACACACACACAGGTTCCACTCATAGTGGTCTTATCAACTGATAACTGATTGTCTTCAGCCTATTTCATGGTCGCACTTTTAGATCTCTCTTTATCTTCTACCACTATATTCGTGCTAATCACTTTTCTGTTTTTTTTTCACTGTCTGTCTCCCCTCCTTTCATTGCCTCATTTTCTCTGATAATCTCTGGGACTCCCCGTCTCCATCTGTAGTGGTTAGAGCGCTGGCTTCACAAGCCAGATGACCGGGGTTCGATTCCCCGGCCGGGTGGAGATATTTGGGTGTGTCTCCTTTCACGTGTAGCCCCTGTTCACCTAGCAGTGAGTAGGTACGGGATGTAAATCGAGGAGTTGTGACCTTGTTGTCCCGGTGTGTGGTGTGTGCCTGATCTCAGACCTATCCCAAGATCGGAAATAATGAGCTCTGAGCTCGTTCCGTAGGGTAACGTCTGGCTGTCTCGTCAGAGACTGCAGCAGATCAAACAGTGAACACACACACACACATACACGTGCAGGCGAATTAACGTACGTACATGCATGGTAATAATCCTTATTTAGTACAAGTTCATTGAATCTCGCTTATGATGTGAGGTGCATTTGTAGTGAAATATGACATGTTTCCAAAGTGTAAATTTTTACGGCCCATCAGTAACATACTCCACTACCATCACCTCCTCCGCTTGCTACCTCGTTCGCCACCTCTCCACCTCCCCTTCCACGTCACCGTCTCATGAACCTTCCACGTCACCGTCTCATGAACCCTCCACGTCACTGTCTCATGAAGCCCCGCTACTGTCCCGAAGTTGGATTCACGCGGTCCCATTCGACTCAAGCGGAAGTGTTAAGCAAGCTTCCTGATTTCTGGAAGTCAGTCGAGGTCAAGGCCTCAACCAGTGAACACACCGCCTCTTGGACTACCGTGGGATCCGCCTCAACCAGCACTTCACCACTGCGACACCTCATAAGTATCACTTCCCCTCGTCCCGTTTTTTTCCACATTGCCTCCATATAGGATTAGTATTATTGTTAGGTATTAAGTTGGGTTCTTTATTGTTGTATTTATTTATGTGTTATATATATATATATATATATATATATATATATATATATATATATATATATATATATATATATATATATATATATATGTGTATGTCAGTTTCATGTGTTTCATGTTATATCTATATGTGTATGTCAGTTTCATTGTCATTGGGTTACTAAATAGCTTCTTAAGTGCCCCCCTTTGCATTTCCTCACCAGTTGAACCTGCAGTGTTTTTTTTTTATTGTTATTGTTCACAGGCTCTCCGATTCCAATCTTACCCATTTAACCTGTGAACGTAAGAAAATGTAGATGAATACGTCTATTAATAAATAGCACTCTTAACTTCATAACTTGAAGATAAAATTCTCATGAAGAAAATAAGAATTTACATCAACTAGTAATGTGACCGTGATTTAAGTGTTATAGCACAAATGTTATTATGTCTATACGTGTGAAGCTCGTGACCGGGGAAAGCTTGCATGATTAAGTTCCATATTTGGTATTTTTAAAATATTACCACTACTATTTTTAAAGGTGACAGATAATTGCCCTTTTTTCCTTTGTTCATGATGTAGAAATTTTGTTTATCTGTCACTAGAACTTTAAGAGCAACCTTAAAAACTCGTGTAACTTGAACTGGAACATTTTGAGAATCATCGAGGTGTAGTCATAAATGCTTTTGAACTTATCTAAAGAAATATCAATGTGAAATACACAGGAAGAATATATACAAAATCTTTTCGTGATAAGAGACATTATGAAAATTTCTTTTAAAGATTATACTCCACGTATAGGAATCTTGTACTTTAAGCTTAGAGAAATTTTCCATAAAAAAAACTGATTGGTTGTTTGATATTTAGTGTTTGAAAGTGCCATAAAGTAAAAGTACTCGATCTCTTAGTTTTATACGATTGCAGCTGTATAAAATCTACAGAATTATTGAAATAAAACAGTACATCGAAGTGAAGTGATGGTTTGGGATTAATAAACATGCAGAAAAAAAAACATAAGAGATTATTACGTATTTCAATTAATGATTACTTTCTCTTGGTTGGTTATGTCAAAATTCGAGGCGGGCAAGAGAAAAAAAAGGGTTTTCAGCTCTCTTCGTGAACTATCTTAGAATATTTTTCATTCTTTTGATCACCTGCAATATTATTTAATGGTAGAATATTATTACATACGTATTATCATTTAGTTATGTTTTATAAAATAGTTATACGTTACTTGATTGCTGCCTTATTCAACAGATCTTACTCTCGAAAATAATATCCCTTGCTTTAAGCTCACCTTTGCTCCAGGTAGATGCTTTAAGTTAGTGTAATTATAGCACCGCATAATTACGATACGCATGACAATTAATGATTAAGAAAATATCGCCAGTGCTTGATTGTTCGTGGCTAATCTACCAGATGTCTGATTACTTATTAACCAATAAAACCTTGGTTTTGAATATTCTAATGGAAACATGTATGTATATATCGTATGCCTCTGGTTTCACGGACCTGGGAAGCTGGTGGTGAGTTTATTCATTTTAGTAATTCTGAATATATTTTAAGCTCCTTTGTTAATGTTTTGAAAGTGATGGATTCAGTATAGAATAATGAGAGAGATTAATGATGTTGCAAATGTTGTACATATTTTGCTACTTCATATACTCATGCATAGTATTATATTTGAAAATGTCAATATGAATCTTCATGCATTTCTACTATGAAACGCATCTTCTATTTTCCCTTCACCTAAAGCAACATTTTATGAAGATGGGCATTCCGAGTCATCTCTGCCAGTTTTTTTCTCACCTTCCCAGGTGATAGCTCTGTACACGTGACTTATCCGTCCATATATGAAGTATGCTTCATATGTATTGAGGATGGGGTCCACTCATACTGCCTCATACCGCTTTCTTAGACATGGTTGAATAAAAACTATTCTTCTTATCCACTCCTCTCCGCTAACTGACTGTCCTCAGCCTTTTAGCAAATAGGATTAAAGGATGAATTTTTAAAAGTGTTTTCAGAAGTCTCGAAGCAATATTAAATTATATTTGGCTCCAGTCAGACTCAATCTAGATTTTGTTGTACATTTCTGATGCCAACATTATAGAAAGGATATAGGTTTGTTAGAATCATTATAAAGGAGAATGACTAAATGGAAACCTGGGATTAGGGATAATCCTTATGAAGCAAGATTGAAGCTGTTAAAGTTGTATTAATTGTAGAAAGACGTAGGTTAAAAGGGTATCTCAAAGAAGTTTTCAAGTGGTATAGACGTTATAACAAAGAGGGCATAAGCATATAATCAGAAATAATGCAAATAATGCTTCCAAGCCGAAAAAAAAAGAGGTTTAAGAAAGAGATAAAAAGGCATTGGGTCTTGGACAGAATGGTAGATGAATGGAACGAACTCAGTAATCAAATTGTTTGTGCTAAGGAAATACGGAGATGAAAAAAGTTAAAGAAAATAAGAAAAGGATACATTAAATACTTGGAGGTTCACTTTGTGTGAAAATAAAATCTCACTGATTATAGTCTTCATTCATTACCGACGCGCAGATGTCACTTTCCTCTTTACTCATGAAATTGACTTGACAAAAAATAAGTAAACAAATAAATGAGTAAATAGATTAAATGAAATATATAAATGAATAAATAGAAAAATGATAGTTAAAGAATAATGATGATAATTTATCTATTTATTACTTATTCCGTAAGCTGGACTGAGTTACTCAGGGCACAGCTCACCCAGCTGTTCATTTTTCACTCGAGTTGGTTGCTAAATTGGTACCTGGGAAAACCAGAGGAGGTTGCACTGTGGAAACTAAATTAAATGTCACAGTAGCCATGTGACATGGGGCGAGGAATGCCATCCACCACAGGCTCAAAGGCCAATGAGACAGGGATAAACGCCGAGGCCACATGCAGCTATAACGTATGGATTCCCCTTTACCTTTACCTAAACTATATGTTGTTGTTAATTTTCTATTTTCTCCGTAGATGTGTGTGATTAGCACCCCCAAAAACCACAGCACATACCTGCGCGACAAGTGTGGGCGTGTTTGTGTGGCCTACAGACACAAGTTCTGTGTTCTGAGAGTTATGGCGTCGATCGACGCTTGTGAAAAGTAGGAAACTTTAACATCCCCGTCCCAAAGAGGGATGATCATTAAGGATAATTGGTAAATTATCAGATACCTATCATCATGTGTTTTCTTTTTTTTTCTTTTCCATGGTGGGTTTCCTCGTGTGCCAATTAAAACCTTCATAATTAGCGATCAAAGTGAAATTTTGTTCTGTTAAATGAGTTCCATCAGAACTGTCCTGCAACATTACATAAACCAAAAAAACGTGGAATAAAATTACGGGATTTACACTTATTTCAAAGCATCTGTTGTTTTGATGCAAATTAATTGCTACAGTGCACTAATTTTTGGTCCTGTTCATTAATAAGGAAGGATGTGTATATCAATTCATATGAATCTACGTACCTGATCGTCCAATCATGCTTTTTTATTGATTTGTCTAGCTTATTTCCATTAACGTTTCTTACATACGCATACCTTGTGGGGATAATAAATGGCTATGGGTACGTATGTTCTATAAAGGGACTGCCTCTTGAAAAACTGATGGCTTCTTGGAACTTCCCTTACTTTCTTATGTTCTTATAACTGTGCATCGTATTTTCTCGTAATTTGTTAGCGGTGTGTGTGTGTGTGTGTGTGTGTGTGTGTGTGTGTGTGTGTGTGTGTGTGTGTGTGTGTGTGTGTGTGTGTGTGTTACTCACATACGGGTGTGTGCTGATTAGCCAGTCAACCGTTTCCTTGCTGAAGGAGCTCAGATCTCATAAAGATTCATCTTTGTGTAGTACTCACGCGCCACACACGGGACAGCAAGGCTACAACCGTTCAGTTTAATCTCGTTCTTATTTGCTCCCGGGACTTCTGAATCTAGGGATTTTCGGTTGTAAGCCAAGCATGGGATCCAATACAGTGTCAGAATTTTTTTCGCCCTTCATGGAGCTCAAGCTCACGGTTCCTAAATTAAGTCTACTTTTGTATTTGTGTGTTTTTGTTTGTATGCGCTTTCATGCGTGTTTTGTTCCTGTATATGTAAACAAATATTATTCCCAGACTGGTCGGTATGAGGTATATTTCTGGCTGTGAAAAGCTCTTCTATAAGTTAACTTTGCTACTCAGCCGCCGCCATACAGTTGGGCACAGATTCCTTTTCAGATGCAACACAAACTCAGTCAAGATAAAGGCGTGGTGAGATTTTATTTATTTTTTTAGTTTTTTCATGTTCACTGTTCTGTACACTGAGAGGATGGGAAGGGATCTGAGCCTCCACCCACCAAATGATGTTCTCGCTGCTCACTGACCAAAAACAGAAAACCCAGTATTTGCAGCCGAGACGTGCAGGCAACACTCGACTCATTTCATGACCATCCCGTATTCTGCACCAGCATTCCCATTTTCCTTAGTATCCTTTCCCACGTTTCCTTTAATACCGTTTACCAGTTTTCCTTTCTTTTCAAGCTATTATAATTTTTCGGTCCTGATATCGTAATTGCACTTCAGGAATTACATTGAAACACAGATTTTGTTAAAATTCCAAAACTTATGGACCAGAAAATTGCCTTAAAGCGGTTGCCGGAATGTCCTCGTATAGCGGATGAAAGTAATACTCGTAGGTAAGGTGAAAAGAAAAAGAAACGGAGGATAAAGAGGATGAATACATAGTTTTTTTTTCACAAATTGTAGTAAGCAAAACAAAAATCCATAAAATATTTGACACACACACACACACACACACACACACACACACACACACACACACACACACACACACACACAAACACACCATACCATATACAGATCGACACACATACACACATCCATATTCAAATATATCAGGTTCTATTAACGTTAGGGATAGCATTATATATCTACTTTTATTATTTTAGTCAGCATTTTTTTACTTGGGAGATCTTTACTTAAGCTGATTAGTCACGAAATACTTTAATTAAAAAGCAAAGGTTTTCTAATTATTTCTTCCACCCTCCCCATCCATAATCATCATCCCCAACACTTCTAGCGTCAATAAAGTCCTCCTCTCCTCATTCTCCTCCATTTTCTCCTACTTCCCCATCATCAGCATCACCTCCAGCATCAGTAAACTTCTCGTCATATTCTTTCTTCTATTTCCTCTGTCTTGTCTTCTTTCAGTTCCTCCTTTTTCTTTTCCTCCTCCTTTACATATATATTTTTTCTTCACATCATTTCCTTCTTTTTAGCCTACTATTCCCTCCTCTCGAGTTTTTTTTTTAAATAAAATTTAAATGTTCCTCTTAGACCTGCATTTCCTTCTTCCTTCGTTACTATTCCTCATTCCTCTCGTCTTTCTGTTCACTAACCGTGTCTGTTTTTTATCCACCGGCATCTCGCCATCTTGCAAATTATTACCATGACCACCACTCCACCATTACCAACTCCTCTTCCTCCTTTTCACCCTCCTCCTCCTCCTCCTCCTCCTCCTACACTTCCAAGTTCGTAGGGCGTTGTAATCCTAGCCACCACACAGTAAGAGGTAAACTTTTCCTTCTTATGCGAAACATGAATATCGCGCAAAAAGAGAGAGAGAGAGAGAGAGAGAGAGAGAGAGAGAGAGAGAGAGAAATAAAACAGATGTAAAATAAATAAAAGTGCACGTGGTGATATAGAGTGGTATCTTTATTTTATATTGCAGATCCATAGCAAAATACGAAGGTTCAGTTATGAAAAATTCAAACTTCGTTACCAAATTCTCTCTCTCTCTCTCTCTCTCTCTCTCTCTCTCTCTCTCTCTCTCTCTCTCTCTCTCTCTCTCTCTCTCTCTCTCTCTCTCTCTCTCTCTCTCAACACTACAATAGAAAACAAGAGGACGACCCAGAGAGCGTAACCATACCCGTCATTAGTAAACACTCAGGCTGTGTGTGTGTGTGTGTGTGTGTGTGTGTGTGTGTGTGTGTGTGTTCTGATATTTATATGGGTACATAAAAGCACGGTGTTATGAATATAAAAATGGCAATTCCAGTATTGAAGTTCCCTTGAGATTCTTGGAAATGTTTGCGATGGCCGAGTGCCTTTTTTCTAAATTTGCAATTTGACCCACTATACTATTTTTTTTTTTTTTACCTCCTTGCAATGTTTCCATTATTAGTTCCTCCTCCTCCTCCTCCTCCACCTCCTCCTCCTCCTCCTCCTCCTCCTCCTCCTCCTCCTCCTCCTCCTCCTCCTCCTCCTCTACTTCCTCTTCCTCCTTCTCTACTTCCTCCTCCTCCTCCTCCTCCTCCTCCTCCTCCTCCTCCTTGTTTTTTTTCTTGTTCAATGTGACAGTGATATTAGACGATGAAGAATATATTTTTGTAGTGTTAGCAAGTCATTAGTTATACACACACACACACACACACACACACACACACACACACACACACACACACCGCATAGTGTAGTGGTTAGCACGCTCGACTCACAATCGAGAGGGCCGGGTTCGAGTTCCGGCGCGGCGATGCAAATGGGCAAGCCTCTTAATGTGTGACCCCTGTTCACCTAACAGTAAATAGGTACGGCATGTAACTCGAGGGGTTGTGGCCTTGCTTTCCCGGTGTGTGTTGTGTTGATGTGGTATCAGTCCTACCCGAAGATCGGTCTATGAGCTCTGAGCTCGCTCCGTAATGGGAAGACTGTCTGGGTGACCAGCAGGCGACCGTGGTGAACACACACACACACACACACACACACACACACACACACACACACACATATATATATATATATATATATATATATATATATATATATATATATATATATATATATATATATATATATATATATATATATATATATATATATATATATATATATATATATATATATATCTATCTATCTATCTATCTATCTATCTATCTATCTATCTATCTATCTATCTATATATATATATATATATATATATATATATATATATATATATATATATATATATATATATATATATATCGCCTCCTTGTGCATGTGTGTGTATGTGGGCGCGCGCCCATGTGCTCGCGTGTGTGTGTGTGTGTGTGTGTGTGTGTGTGTGTGTGTGTGTGTGTGTGTGTGTGTGTGTGTGTGTGTGTGTGTGTGTGTGTGTGTGTGTGTGTGTGTGTGTGTGTGTGTGTGTGTGTGTGTGTGTGTGTGTGTGTGTGTGTGTGTGTGTGTGTGTGTGTGTGTGTGTGTGTGTGTGTGTGTGTGTGTGTGTGTGTGTGTGTGTGTGTGTGTGTGTGTGTGTGTGTGTGTGTGTGTGTGTGTGTGTGTGTGTGTGTGTTGATGTACGGACAGACATTAGAATGTATTGGAAAGGGATGGGGTTTCACGATCGATTGACATCTCATTATGCGACCCACCAAGCCATGACACAGGCTGGAATTTTACCATATGCAATATATATATATATATATATATATATATATATATATATATATATATATATATATATATATATATATATATATATATATATATATATATATATATATATATATATATATATATATATATATATATATATATATATATATATATATATATATATATATATATATATATATAATAGATAATGATAGATAGATAGATAGATAGATAGATAGAGAGAGAGAGAGAGAGAGAGAGAGAGAGAGAGAGAGAGAGAGAGAGAAAAGTAAAGTAAGGTTAAGGAAGGAATAACTTTGCTATGGCGAATAAGGAAATACTGAATGTAATTATTGGGATGGAAGAAGGGAC
>NC_059296.1:23956331-23961331 GCF_017591435.1 Portunus trituberculatus
GTGGTGAGGTGCGGAAGACTGGTGCTTACATAGTAACAAAAGAGAAAGAAGCTGGAAACTCATTGTAACGTATCGCATATTAAAAAATCAAGTAGTGTTTATAAATATTTACTGCTTGTGCGCAAATTCTCTTCTTTTCTCCAGCGACGCCTGCAAACAGTGGTGTTGTATCTGTTCTCGTAAAGAGCATGAGGTTAAAGATACCTTAGTGAATCAATATTCAAGTGTATGCTTCATTCTGTGAGTGGTATTAAAGGCAAATTAAGGGGGAAATGGCCACCGCCTGCTTTTGTGTTGTTGAATTAGCAATGGAAAAGTTATTCCCATTTATTATGTTTACCGTGTTTGTTTCGCAATTATTTTTCAAGCTTTATTAGATATTAATTTCCTTAAACTGTGCGAGCGCACACCCACACACCTATCCCTCCCAAACACACAAACACATGCGCGCACACACACACACACACACACACACACACACACACACACACACACACACACACACACACACACACACTAACGCATCAAAACTTTCCTTATTTACCCTAAGAAAAAAAAAGTATCGTGAAGAATAATGACCCAATTCCCCTTCAGCGCCGCTATATGAACGCCTTTTTCGGCCTGAGATTATCCTGAGTTATCGCCGCGCTTGCTATTGAGGGATGTACCGCCAGATTACGGATGAAAGGATGAAGGCTTGGCGAGGAGGAGGTTTGAGGAGGAGAAGCATTTTGCGCATCAAGCTCTGTGTGTGTTTAATCCGTTCCTCTGTCAATAACTGAACGCGCCTGCAAGTATCTGTGTGTGTGTGTGTGTGTGTGTGTGTGTGTGTGTGTGTGTGTGTGTGTGTGTGTGTGTGTGTGTTGCGCGTGCGTGCGTGCGTGCGTCTTTGTGTGTGTGTGTGTGTGTGTGTGTGTGTGTGTGTGTGTGTGTGTGTGTGTGTGTTTATATCCTGGCTTACAACGCATGTAGATAACTTGAGGAGTATTGGTGACGCAGGAAATTTTATTTATTGTGGTACCCATATTAGGGCCCATATCACCACACAAGCGCTTCTTTGATGTAACTATCTAGCACCTGGATATCATGGTGACATGTAGGTAACTTTAAATCAGTCGACAAATGGCAAAGTTTCAAGGCGGTACGTGGTGGGATTCGAACCTACGCGTGGACTTCTGCCCTATCCCACGCTCACGGCCTTATCCATTACGTCACTGCATCCCTTGTGTGTGTGTGTGTGTGTGTGTGTGTGTGTGTGTGTGTGTGTGTGTGTGTGTGTGTGTGTGTGCGCGCGCGTGTACGCGCGTGTACGCGTGTACGGATCGATGGATGGATATCTCTCTCTCTCTCTCTCTCTCTCTCTCTCTCTCTCTCTCTCTCTCTCTCTCTCTCTCTCTCTCTCTCTCTCTCTCTCTCTCTCCTATATGAAAATGAAAGGTGACAATAGATGTATAAGTATTGCGAGAGATAGTGTTGGGACAAGGCCTAATGAATAATATTACTTATTTACTTGTGAGAAATAGTTAATTTTCATTGAAATTTTTTTGTTTTTTTTTTCCTATATATTTGCGTCAGTAACTTTCAATATATAGGTCGCTTCTTTGGTGAAGTGTTTGATTAAGTGGCTTGTTACTCCTAAACATGTAATAGGGAACACAGTATATATTCCTTGTCATGCATCTTTGTGATAATTTCCATACATTACATACATCATATTTTTTTTCGCTGATTAAGTGTAAAACCTGTATACAAACCTTACTGTCCCGAATTACTATCACTCACATTCTCCATAGCCTCTAGGAGAGATTATTCATTAAATATTCTTTTATTTCTTTTGTCGTTTTACTCAGTAACCTCGAAGGAGGAAACGCGGATTGTAAATGTAGCCTCTCAACGGGATTGAAGGAAATGATGGTTTTATGGTTTTATATGGTCTCATGGATCAATATATCAGTCGGACACATTCTATGTAGTGCATTTTTTTTCTATAGGGTTATTTCAGAGTGAACTCTTGACATTTGATAATTAGCTAGAATTACGTATTTTTGTGTAGTCTTGTTTGTTTATTTATTTATTTATTCGCTTTTTATTTGTAACTGAACTGTTGATTGTTTTGGGTAATGCGTTATAAGTACTTTTTTCAGTGTAACATTATTTTAATTGTTCAAATAAGTTTTCTTTTACTATGGTACAAAATTTTAACATTTTCACGATTTGTGTTAGCGTTAGAATTCTTGTATTTAATTTATAAATAATTCATAAAAAAGTTATTTCTCAGCCCAAACTTAAAAACATGTTTGTAGATCTTTGTCCAATGAAGAAATCGATTTAGTTCTTTTCCACAACATATACATACAGATCGTTGTTTACACAGTTTTATAGATTTTAGATTTCTTGTTCTATCTAAAGTGTGCAGAATGTTTCACTGCCGTTTGTACAAAACAAATATTTATCAGTATTTTGATCTATCTGTTTGTCCACTGTAAAATCTTTGATACTGCTGGACCGTTATATATATGATGAAGGCGTGACCTTTTTCGTAATGGCACTCGTTTATAGTTGGTAAAAGACCAAATTAGATCCTTCGTTTTTCATATATTGCATACCATCTCCGGTGCTATGGTAAGAAAAAAGTGTTAACTATTGCTTTTGTGATTTATTTGTACAAAAAGGAAGAAATATATAAAAGTGGCGATTCATTTTTTGTAGTATATGGTTATGTTTGTGACTAACTTCTTTATTGCCTCCGCTCCCTCTTCTCTCGCTGCCTCAGTTACTCCCGTGTCGGTCCCTCCCTTTTCCCTCCTATCCTCGTATCTCAACCTTTACATGTCATATTAAACTTCTCCCCTCAACCATCCCACTTCATTTGTCCTCTTTGTGATTCCTTCCTTTGTTTTCCTCCTCTTGTTTCTCCTCCTCCAGTTCATCCCCTTCTTTGGCTCTCTGTTCTCACATCCACTTTTTCCCTCTCTCCACCACCTGGTGAGGCCCTCACCAGAAGCGTAGGGAATCTGAGAACAAGCTTTCCCAACGTCGCAAAACAGGCCAAAGTTTGCAAACATAATATCATTCTTGTTATTTGTCCGACGCCAACGAGGCGCTTTGAATTATTAACAGATTCTTTCCCTGTCCTTCTGTCCCTCACTCTACCCTTTCCTTTCCTGCGGCATGTACGATTATAATCGGTCTTTCCTTTGCACTCCCTTCCCTGTCACACTTTGCCAGGCACTAAATTTAACGATCCTTGAGCCTCACCGTGTTATTGATTAAGTCATTCACTCCGCCTAGCAGCGGCAGACCAAGTTCATCTTTCATGAAAAACAACATCGCACCATTGCAGTTACATCTATTTATTTACATTTTTATTTATTTCATCTATTTGTTTTTCTGTGTTCATTTTTGGTATCACTATAGGTTGTTTCAAATTAGGTAGAAAACGGAATTGCGATGTAATAATCTATTAGGATTAACTGTGATATTTACCCAAATAAAGAAAGGCCAATAAGTATTGGCCGCCAACCTAAGGCGGGTGTGACTCTGTATATTCGTTATACTCACTTGGATCTTGCCCTTTGAGGCTGATAAGCACCTTGTCTGGAAATGTTACGTTTTTGGCAAGGAAGATTACTGGCAAAAGACTAGAAAGATTGAATTCACGACTTCCACCTGGTGTTTTGTTCATTGTATTTTTTGTCGCCCTCGCAAAATAAATGTTATTCTATTGTAAAAAAAAATAATGATAATGATAAGAAAATAAATAGATAAATAAATAAATAAATAAAAAGATAATAATAACATGGTTGATGATAGTAATAATAGTAATGATAATAATAGTAATACTAATGATGATAATAATAATAATGATAATAATAATAATAATAATAATAATAATAATAATAATAATAATAATAATAATAATTATGATATTAAATAAAATTAACGTAACATTTTCCTATGATAACATTTTCTAAAAAAAAATTGCGTGTTCTTTCTTGGAAAAGTAAAACATGAAAGAAAAAAAGAAAACTTACATGAAAAAAAAATGAAAATTCATTACTAACCACAGCGATCCGCCACTCATTAAACTGTATTTTAGGTAAATGTGATGTTGACTTCCAAGCTTTAAAACTCTAGTTACATTTTCAGTTTTTTTCATTATTTTCTGCATTAAATTTCTTTGTTCTCACTACTAATACAAATACTAATGCTTATAATGATGATGATAATAATAATAAAAATAAATAATAATAATAATAATAATAATAATAATAATAATAATAATAATAATAATAATAACAATAATAATAATAAAACAATATTAATAAAAATAGTAATAATTATGATAATAATAGAAAATAATAATAATAATGATAATAATAATAAGAAGAAGAAGAAGAAATAGAAGAAGAAAAAGAAGGGGAAGAAGAAAAGTAAGAAAAAGATGACAGCACTACACTAATGCTATTGCTGCTGCTTTGATGCTAACGTATACAACAATAACAAAAATAAGAACACTAATGAAAATAACAAGAACAACAACAATAATAGTAATAATAATAATAATAATAATAATAATAATGATAATAATGATAATAATAATAATAATAATAATAATAATGATAATAATAATAATTGTAATAATAATAATAACAGCAATAGCACCGGACTTAGAATCAATATTTACATCATAAAGTCAGGAGACAAAGGAAGGGCTCTCGGTGGAGGCTATGAGGAAGCAGCACGAAGAGTAGAAAAAAAAAAAAATGAAAGCTCAGTAATTGAAGCAACTCTGTGTAATTAAACAGCCTGAACGGGAAGGACTTCACCTGGCCAGCTGGTAACAGATGAACCGTAGGGTTTGACTTTGCAGGATTGTGGCTTCATTCGTACCGGGGGAACATTGTGTTTTGCTCGTTAATACTCCAGGCAAACGACGAGAAAAAAAATACATTTCAAATTAAACTGCTGCATTAATGCTCATGTTTTACTGACAACGT
>NC_059296.1:23976331-23991331 GCF_017591435.1 Portunus trituberculatus
AAGCCAAACCACTTCCCTTTACCTTCTTTCTTTAATTTAACCTTTCCCTGCTCTTGTACTTGTGATTATTTACGTAACCTTATTGAATTCTCTCTCTCTCTCTCTCTCTCTCTCTCTCTCTCTCTCTCTCTCTCTCTCTCTCTCTCTCTCTCTCTCTCTCACACACACACACACACACACACACACACACACATACATGCGCGTGCGCTATTGCCTGCAGTCATTGCCTCTTTCCTTCCTTTCTTCCTCCATTTCTTTCATTCCATATTTTTTTGCTCATTATTCCTGCCATTATTTTGTAAATAATTTCCTTCTATGTGCCACTTGTGTTCTTGTCAGTGTAACTGGATCGTTTTTTCACTGATATGCCAGAGACCATGTTTTATTTTTGTATTATTTTGATTATTTGTATTGATGTTTTAAAGATCCACTATGTCTCATTTTACATACATGGTAGCTTAATAAATAGTATTTCTAATAGTTTTTACGCAAATAAAATTTGTTTTTAATTCTACATATCATGGTGTAGATATTATTAGTATGTTTCTTGCAGACTTTTTTTTTTTTTTTTTGTTGGTTTCCACTGTGTAAGTTATTGGTTGGTGACATCTCTGTTTGATTCTTTAGCGGTGTTTAATTTCAGTTCTATAAGTTAAATGAAATATAGAAAAAGCTCGAAGAGAAATAAAAGAAAGAGAAGAGAACTTTTTCTCTTAAAATTTTAGTAATTGAAATGAATTTTTCGTGTTTAATTATCCTCACTCCAAATCCTTGACCCCATCTCACACCAAGCAGCTTGACACACAAACACACACACACACACACACACACACACACACACACACACACACACACACACACACACACACACACACCGTGTAGTGTAGTGGTTAGCACGCTCGACTCACAATCGAGAGGGCCGGGTTCGAGTCCCGGTAAGCGGCGAGGCAAATGGGCAAGCCTCTTAATGTGTGGCCCCTGTTCACCTAGCAGTAAATAGGTACGGGATGTAACTCGAGGGGTTGTGGCCTCGCTTTCCCGGTGTGTGTTGTGTGCTGATGTGGTCTCAGTCCTACCCGAAGATCGGTCTATGGGCTCTGAGCTCGCTCCGTAATGGGGAAGACTGGCTGGGTGACCAGCAAACGACCGAGGTGAATTACACACACACACACACACACACACACACACACACACACACACACACACACACACACACACACACACACACACACACACACAAAACAGCAGTTCTTTCATTAAATATCAGTGAAAAAATTAAACGGAGCAGCGAGGGAACACGGGATAAAAGAAAATCATTGGAGCGTGAGAAAGGAATAATTTTAGGGAACGGATTGAACCGCAACTGTTCGGGGGACGGGAAGCCATGCTGTAAAATTACGTTAGTCATGGGTGAAAGAACGTCAATTGAGTTACGTTCGCCACAATAGTTTTTAGATAAAAGAAAGTGGATTTGCTGTGTGTAAATACCTATGTAATGTTTTAGTTATGTATATAGAGAGCCATCGCGGGTTAGCTTTGTGTCATCAACCTGCTTAAAACTTTGAATTGTTATGTTCAGTTGCTGCCGTGTTCGGCTTCTTTAATAAATAACTTTCACCGCACATTTCTCGGAGAAGTTTCTAAGTTTCGTGTGAATAGTCGTAGCGCTTTAATATACTTTTCAGGAAAATTTTTGAGAGTCAGCGGGAATACTTGTCAGAAAGGCTCGGAATTTACCCTTGGCACGAAACACAACTTAAGGTGTTTGCTAGACACTCCCGTAAAACCATTTCAGCCAAATCCCTGCAAGACCACGACCTGTTAAACCTCGCAACGCTCCGGCCGCCGCTGTCACCACCGCCGACACCGCCGCCATCACCGCTGTTTATTGCCAAAAGCCAGTCTAACACCAAAAGCACCAGTAGTGGACTATGTTTTCGCATTCATTACTTTAAGATTACGACAACTACCATAACTGCAAGTGTCATTGCACATGCACGCCTCTCACTCTCTCATTCCACCTCCGTTACGAGTATCACAATTGTCATTATCACCACCCCCATTACAACTATCGCCCACACCAGCATCACCAGTACAGTGACACTTCACATTCATATTACGCCCACAACTACCGCCACTACAACGGCCAAGGAGCCTCATGGGGACAGTCGTGTAGAGGGAGAACGTGCGCGGGATGTCGACTGCACCAGAGTGACGTCGATCAGGTGTGTGATTGCTTAGTAAATGTTTTCCCCAGGCTTGAAGTGCGTAAGAAATATCGTTTTATTGATAATCTATACTTTGAAAGAAATGTCTTGATGTGTTTTCTCTTTCCGCGGAGGGAGTTGATGCGCTACCATCCTTCTCTTGCTCACACCTGTGTTGTTCGTAGGGCGTGCAGATGTTTGATGTATGTGTGTGTGTGTGTGTGTGTGTGTGTGTGTGTGTGTGTGTGTGTGTGCGTGTGCGTGCGTGTGTGAGCGTGTTTGAGGCCAAAAAATTGGATAAAGTACTCACTGTCATCTGCAGTCCATGCTGGATGGCTGGCAAACAGCAGACAGATGAGCACCAAGCCGAGCAGGCCGTCCGGTGGGAACCTGGGCGTCATCACAATAAGATTTTGGTCACTCACTATTACTCGTCACAAGTGGTCATCCTTGGCACTAGGAACTACACGATTTTCACGCCGTTCCCCTCACCGTCCCCCACGTTGTTAGCCACTCGCACTGACCACGATATTGTTGGACCTCGACAAGTTTTAATTGGCTCTTCAAGTTTATTATCTGGTGAGCACGTCTTAAAAGTTGTAGTTTGTTGTTGTCTTACTTTGTGGTGTCCTGTGTTTTTGGCGGGGGAGCTTTTCTTACACGATCATCCCAACACTGCACGGTCATACAAGCCCACAGAAAAAAGCGTCAAATGGAATCAACTTCTCTGCCATACTTTGTGGAGGTGTCTTGAAATGTTGTGAATTTAACACTGCTTAGTTCCTGCACGCTTTAAGTTTGTATTCAGCGCTAGGACAAGCGACTACAGTAGAGCGCACTATCAACTGACAGTAGCTCTCGCCACTTGCCGGAAGGCGCTGAAGCGACTTGCACGGAGCTAACGCAACTCGGACAGAGACTGTCAGACGAGGCGCGCGTGTTTCCCAGGACGAAGAAGCGTTTAGGAGAGAGCGACGCACACCCGACACGAGCCGAAGCTGAGGTCGCACTGCCACTGTCCCACACTCCATCCTCAATGCTGCCTCCCTCGGCAGGTGAGGGGCGGGCCAGTGCCGGGGAAGTGGGGGATGGAGAGGCGCCAGTCATAGAGAACGTGAACCGCTACCGTTGATGATGATGATAGTAAGGAAGAGGGAGACACCCCTTAACAAAAGATGGTGACGATGGAACAGATATGATATTAACAGTGATCGCGGTGGTGACTGTGGTAATGGTTGTGAACATATTAAATTTTTATTGTTTTCTATTGGCAGCAAATCTCAGTAATGGTGACATGGCACTTCTATATTAACAGTGATGGAAATGACCGCTGGAACATTGCAATCAGCGGCACAAATTGATGGTGGTTCCAACTGGCCCACGCGCGTAACCCCTGTAGTGATGGCGAGAGTTTTGTTGATGCTGGCGTTGGGGGTGATACTTTAAAGTGATGATGATGGTGGTAACGGTGATACTGGTGATGGCGGCTATAAGGATACGGTTGGAAGTCATTTTAGTGACTAGATAATCGTTGTATTTCTAAAGGTCGTGCTTCTTCGGACTTTGTTTTATTTTCTGATCTTATAATTTCCTCTTTGCACACTATATTTTGTCGAGTCCTTCAAGCTCCATTTCCTTACCTACTTTGGAAATTTATATTTTCTATCTTTTTCCTGTTCATTATCTCCCTCTCCCTCATTTCTTTTCGTTACTACATCTCTCCATCCCTTTCCGTCCCTTTCTCCATCAGAATATTTTACTACAATGATATTAAACTATTCTTCTTTTGTTGTTATTATTGTTATTCTTGTTGTTGTTGTTGTTGTTGTTGTTGTTGTTGTTGTTGCTGATGCTGTTCATGCTGTTGGTCATTCTCCATGGGTATTAACAAAAATCCCTTCTATCACTATTGTTTTGTTACCATATGTGAATATGGTTGGGAATACGAGTAGAGGTGCGTGAACGTGTGCATATATGTGTGTGTGTGTGTGTGTGTGTGTGTTTGTGCGTGTGTGTGTGTGTGTGTGTGTGTGTGTGTGTGTGTGTGTGTGTGTGTGTGTGTGTGTGTGTGTGTGTGTGTGCGCGCGCGTTTGAGAGAGAGAGAGAGAGAGAGAGAGAGAGAGAGAGAGAGAGAATGAATATCATTATTTATTTTTTTCTGTTTTTGTCCCCTTCGTAGTAAGCCAAGGCACTGAGGGAAATGGGTGGTAGTAGGGAGAGGTAGTAGTGGCAGGCTGGGAAGGGGGTGACGCCATGTGTGTGTGAGTTAATGGCAAGGTATCGGGGTAAGGCTTGTTGGGGAGTGAAGGGACACAGGTTTAAGTGTTAGGGTTGCGTGGGGATTAAGGTGTTGTGTGGTGAGGGCAGCTGGGTGGACGCTGCGTAGGGTGGTGATGGTGGTGACGGTGTAGGGGCGTGACAGGGTTTATGGTGCATTCAGGAAGCGTCACTTAGCATGTTGACGTCAGCTGCTGCCTCAGGAGGAAGCTTTTCGAGCTTCAATATGAAGGGAAAGGAGAAAATATATTCCTATAATGCTAATATTGTGTTAGTAATGGTAGTGGTGGTGGTAGTAGTAAAGTAGTAGTAGTAGTAGTAGTAGTAGTAGTAATAATAATAGTAGTAGTAGTAGTTGTACTAGTAACAGTAATGGTAGTAGTAGTAGTAGTAGTAGTAGTAGTAGTAGTAGTAGTAGTAATAGTAATAATAGTACTAGTAGTAGTAGTAGTAACAGTAATGGTAGTAGTAGAAGTATTATTATTATTATTAGTAGTAGTAGTAGTAGTAGTAGTAGTAGCAGCAGCAGCAGCATTAGTAATAGTGGTAGGAATAGTAGTAGTAGTAGTAGTAGTAGTAGTAGTAGTAGTAGTAGTAGTAGTAGTAGTAGTAGCAGCAGTAGTAGTAGTAGTAGTAGTAAACGATTGCATAACTATGATGGTAGTAATAAAACTACTATCAAAATGCTACTACTACTACTACTGCTACTGCTACTGCTACTACTACTACTACTACTACTACTACTACTACTACTACTACTACTACTACTACTACTACTACTACTACTACTACTTCTTCCACTACCATCACCACCTTCACCAATATCTTTGACTCCACACAATTTCCAAACTGCCTATTATTCAGTTATATTGTTTACCTTCCGACTTAAAACAATATTCGAGAAAGCATTAATATTCCATTCTATTTTTCCTTTTATTTTGGTTATCGTTTCCTTTTCTCACCCAAATTGCTTTCATTCCTTCTGTAAAAATTTCCATTGTATGCTTTACTTTTACCTCTCTTGTGTCATCCTGTAAACGTGAGATGTATTTATATGTGTATGTGTTTGTATGTAAGAGTATGTTGATGCGTGTTTGTATGCATATGTGTGCACGAGTATACGTATGTTAGGTATGTGTGTAGGTATGCTGTGATATAGGTCCGTTTACGCAAGTGTCATTCCATTCATTTGTCTTTGCTGTCCATCCTGTGTCTGTCTGTTTGTCTGTTCACCCGTCTCCGTCTGGTAATCTTCCTGTGTGTGTGTGTGTGTGTGTGTGTGTGGTTGTGTTTGTGTTATTCACAGTTGCCTGCTGGTCGCCTGCTGATCACCAGCCAGCCTTCCTCATTACGGAGTGACCTCGGAGCTCATAGATCCATTTCGGGTAAGACTGAGACCACACCACACTCCACACACCTAGAAAACGAGGCTCTAACCCCTTGACTTACACACCGTATCTACTTGCTGCTAGGTTAACTAGGCTACACATTAACCCTTCCAGTACTGGGACACATTTTTCCTGAGATTTGCGTACGAATAGACCATTTTATTGACATTAGGAAAGGTTTATGGAGGTCAAAAGACTAATGGCAACAGTCTTCACTATTTCAGTCCCCAACATTAGTTTCTAAAGTTGTGTAAAACCACCAAGTAGTAAGTGGAATGAATATGAAAACGCGTCATGGTACCGAAGTAGTTAAGAGGCTCGCCCATTTGCCTTGCCGCACCCTGAACTCGATCCCGTGCTCTCTCAGTTGTGCGCCAAACGTGCTAAGCACTACATTTCGCGGTATGTGTGTGTGTGTGTGTGTGTGTGTGTGTGTGTGTGTGTGTGTGTGTGTGTGTGTGTGTGTGTTTGTTTACCTGTTTTTATGAGTGATGGGTACCGGCGGAGGGAAACAAGAATTGCAAATCAAATTAGTCCCATCGAAGTGCCGGTTCTTATAATGAGTCGGAAGTCTCGGTCAAAACCAAAGAATAAATGTCTTCAAACTTCTATCTCGAAATCCTTTAACATTACTGTTTAACTCTTGCATTAGAGAGGTGGGCAAAATAAAAGAATGAAATAAGTCTTGTGAAGCCAGGCCACGGGAGGAGGGAGGCATGCAGGTAGCAAGATCAGAGGAACAGTTGGCATGGAAACAGCGGTAAAAGATAGCAAAAGTGCAAAATTGCTGCGATGAGAAAAAGACTGAATGCAGTCAGCTAAAAGAGAGGAACTGATGATAAGAAAAGCTTTTGGTTACAACTTGTCTAAAATAGCTGTATGAGTGTAACTAACTCCCCCGTGACACGTGAAGCATACCCCATACATAAGCAGGATAAAGGTCTTGTATTATTTTTATTAGTTAGGGAGATGGGGAGAGAAAAAAAGTGGCAAAGACAACTCAGAACGATTAACTATCGAACCAATTTTAGCTATAGAGATTAAATGTGAATTTACCAGTATATATGGTGAGTATTGGATAGACCGAGGATTCAGTGCAGAAAAGGGCAATAAGTGAGTTAGTTTTCTGGTATGTTGTGTCATGTTGATATAAATGTAGGAATTGTGTTTTGGAGGCATTGAACAATACTACGTCTGTTTTGCCTAAATTAAAATTTTAAAGGGATCAGAAGTTAGGCCTTCTGTGGCTTCCCTTCATGATCTGTTTACTTCTGGTCATCACCGTCATCCTTTTTATATGTGTTTTGTTCCCTTCTCTAAGTCTGCCTATTCGTGAGAACTGCCCAGTCGTCGACTATAGATCTGGTGGTTAGTGCGATTGTAAACTTCATATGTGTATTTGGTGCTAGTGAGAGTGGATAAATATTCTACATCACCATGATGGAAAAAAGTATTCATGTGAAACCAACTAATCATCTGTGTTGCCTTTGAGACCACCTTGTTTGAGACTCAGGACTGTTTAAAGATAAAAATCATATCGCGGCGCATTTTTTTTTTTTGTAGAATCAGATTGAGTTCCACTAGCTGTGCAGCATGACTTAGAGGTGTTTCCCTAGTCTGGTTGTATCTTTATAACTCTCTACTAGCCTCTGTTATCTTTTTATACGTGCTTATGTCTAAATATCAGCCTGATCAATAGCAGTCTGACTGTTTGTGTGCTTGTATAGATATGTGTCTTAATGGGTCTTTTTTTTTTTAACAGTATCAGTATTTCTGTCTGTTTAATTTTCTATCTATGTGCTTCTCTTATGTTCCCGTTTTTAGCTTTGATTACAGAGAGAGAGAGAGAGAGAGAGAGAGAGAGAGAGAGAGAGAGAGAGAGAGCATTTTGTGGATTAAAAGATTACATAAGAATACGATCAGTTGTGTGTCAAAGATCCAATATCAGAGCTACAACCATAGAAAACCTGTCCAGATACTAAGTGAAATCTTAAAATACCGATATCAGATGAATTGAAACCGGGGAGGATAAGCTGGCGTGCATATTGTATAGTTCCTTAGTGTTAAGCCTTATATGATATTTGCTGTTGATACCACACACACACACACACACACACACACACACACACACACACACACACACACACACACACACACACACACACACACACACACACACACACACACACACACACACACACACACACACACACACACACACACACACACACACACACACACACACACACACACACACACACACACACACACAGGAAAACACACACACACACACACACACACACACACACACACACACACACACACACACACACACACACACACACACACACACACACACACACACACACACACACACACACACACACACACACACACACACACACACAGAGAGAGAGAGAGAGAGAGAGAGAGAGAAAGAGGCTAATGTATGTTTCCCTAATGTTTTCTTCCGCTTGAGTCTTCTGCAGAATTTAGGACGTTCTGAGCCAAGAACAACATTAAAAAGATTATTCAAAATTAAAATTGGACAAATTAAACTCCAAAATTAATCAAGTCAGACTTGCAGACCTGGTGCATTTTATTATTCTTATGTAAACTATTCTGTTATATATATATATATATATATATATATATATATATATATATATATATATATATATATATATATATATATATCAAGATTTGTCATTATATTCGATGGTGTGTTACGTTGTCATTTTCTTGAACGAAGTACGGTACTTATATGTGTATGATAATATATTTAGTGGTGTGTTACGTTGATTGGTTGTATTCATGCACCAAGTAAAGGTAATTCTTATATATGCGTAACTGGTTAAAAGTGGGAAAGTTGTAATTAGCTACTGCATGTGAGATTTACTGATGAATAAAATAGTGTTCGGATATTGTAATAACGTTATGAGGATATAGTGGACGACGCTGAGGTAGAATTTGTTCTGATGAGAGAATATATAGATGAAGAGAGAAAGTTTGAATTATAGCACATGAGGCAATTATGTTCAGTGACGAGTTCCGTTGTTGCATTCGTATACGAGGTTAAAGTAATTTTTATGTATGGTTGTAAGAGGACTTGTAATGATTTGCAGTGGAGAAAGCGGCAGAAGGGATTGTGATTGTCATTTGCCGGCGCGGTATCGAACATCTTATGTATAGATATTATTTTTGTTAATTAAAGGTAGAAAAAACCTTTGACTGTCTGTAACCAGTAGCAAGAGAAATTGTTGTGCAACAGCTCAGATCACGACATATTCAAGTGTGTGGCCCTGTTCACCTAGTAGCCATTAGGTACCTTGTGTAAGACGGAAGTTGTGATCTGCTGCTGGGTAGGAGAAAGCATCTCCAACAAACAAGTACACACCTGATCACCAAGAACCTAGGTCACTTGGCTTATCTGGCGCTATGTATAGCCACCGCGGATCTGTTGTCAGATGCCATCATGGGGTTGTGTAGACTTAACCCCTTTAGTGCCATGACGAATTTCCATTTTCATTCCACTTACTATTTGGTAATTTTATACTGCTTCAGATAAGATAGTGAAGACTGTGGCCATTCAGTTTTCTGATCTCCATAGAACCTTCGTAATGTAAATAAAATTGTCTAATCGTACACAAATCTGTAGGTGAAATTGTTTGCCATACTGAATGGGATTAACATGTATGAATGTTAGGGTAAAAAAATATTCATATACATATATATATATATATATATATATATATATATATATATATATATATATATATATATATATATATATATATATATATATATATATATATATATATATATATATATATATATATATATATATATATATATATATATATATATATATATATATATATATATATATATATATATATATATATATATATATATATATATATATATATATATATATATATATATATATATATATATATATATATATATATATATATATATATATATATATATATATATATATATATATATATATATATATATATATATATATATATATATATATATATATATATATATATATATATATATATATATATATATATATATATATATATATATATATATATATATATATATATATATATATATATATATATATATATATATATATATATATATATATATATATATATATATATATATATATATATATATATATGTTTAAGCAGGATGATATATAGAACGTTCAACTCTATACTAACTGTCATTTCAAATAAACCGAAATAACACCGTTGCAACCATTTGTACCAATGAAGGATTGTCCACCGCTAACACCACTTTGTACTGATGATGAAGTAGAATCTTCGCCCCGCTGGAGTTGATGTTAATAGCTGAGGCTGGAGGTAATATATATATATATATATATATATATATATATATATATATATATATATATATATATATATATATATATATATATATATATATATATATATATATATATATATATATATATATATATATATATATATATATATATATATATATATATATTCCTCTCAGCCTCAGCTATTAACATCAACTCCAGCGGGACCAAGATTCTACTTCCTCATCAGTACAAAGTGGTGTTAGCGGTGGACAATCCTTCATTGGTACAAATGGTTGCAACGGTGTTCAAGGTCCATTAGTACACTGGTAGGAATGTGGGGATTTAATTTTCTTGTTTATCTTTTGATTTCCAAGCCCCACACTTAAGGTGTTATGCTTTAAATATGAGCTAAAGTTATTATTTTTCTTGTTTTATCTTCATATGTTGTCAGATGACCTTTAATGTTATTAAATAGCTTTTCTTCTGTTCATACATCTTATTATATTCTTTGGTATTTTATATAGGGTCATCCTGTGATAACTATACAAAAGAATTTATATAAAACGTTTTCATTGCTAATGATGTAGTATGGATTAATACATTGTCACTATCACCAATGATAATACTTCTTTATATTGTGCAATTTGGACGAGATCTCAATCATTAGGAAAACAGAAGTATTGTTCTATCCTTATTATTCCTGTATTTTTAGAATTATATTCTGAAAGCGAAAAAAACTTCTAGTAATGTACTTTTATAAGATAATGTCACCTTGTATACGTAGATTTCCTTTGGCTTACAAAATGTCCTTCATTATCTCATTTTTATATTATCACATGGGAAAAAGAAATAACTCTGCTATAAATTTCAATTGATACATTTCTTTATAAATTGGTGAACAAGAAAATATTGACTTTCCTCTTGGGTGTGTTTGTGAGTGGGTAAGAGATTGGGTGTCCATCTTCGTCCTTGATGTTTAGGTTCCATTTCTAAGGGAGTAGGGTTATTTTGGGAAAGTCAACAGAAATCCTGCCTCTTGAAATGTTACGTTGTATTTTCTTAACACTTCTTTAAGGAAACTGATCATGAAGTGGAGATGAACGAAAAAAATAAACAATAATAAAAGCAGTAGCAGCAGGATTGCCACCACCACTACCACCACCACGACCAAACAACAACAGTAATGAAAAATAATAATATAACTGACAATAATAATCATAATAATTGTCATTTAATCAAAAGCACATTATCAAAATTAAAATAGGTCCCTACCGTTGAAGATTAGGAAGTCAAGCTCCCCGGAAAACATGCCTCACAGCCAAATATCAAAATATAATTATGATTCTGGTTTACTCCATACGCTTAATCACAAACCACATTCCCGCTCCGCCTGCCGCCTGGCTTCCCCTCCGCTGCTGACGTCACTCTGAACTATGCGACTGATTAGTACATCGGGTGGTGAGGGACGACGTAGCATTACTGGCATTTACGTACTGCGAGAAGGCGTTTGTGCGTGTGGCGGACAAGACAAGATACTTGTCTCTTGAATGTTGAGGAATGCAGGTGTGGCACTGGAGTTCCCATAGGTTCGAGAAAGCAAGAAGTGTTAGTTGATAATCGATATACTTGTGTTATATGTTGTGGCGGAGTGCCGGGTGGTAAGGGTGCTGTGTAAATCAGTGTGTGAGTATTTTATCAATGGCTAATCCTCCATGTCAATTTCGTTGTATTTTTTTTCGAAGATGATTTCAACCTTGAATGACTTAAACAAATTTCTTAAGAGAACAATTATATTTTATAAAAGTTTTCTGGCTGGAATGTTAGTTAGAGAAATCTACCTATAACATTTAGGCAAGTTATATAAAAGAAAGTTTTTTTTTCAGAAAAGTAAAAGATTATGAAGAATGTTAAAATTAAGAAAATCAAAGGAAAATTGATTGTCACGTCACAGGGGGAATCAGATTAGATACTGAAACATTCCAAGCGTTTTCCCATCACCAGTATCAGTATGTGATTGCTATAGTGCAGGGTTTTCTAAAGCATTTCTCGCGCAATGGTATTAAAGAAACATCATACAAAAAAATGATGACATAAGGAAGTTAGATAATAAAGAAGAGAAGGGAATCAGATACTCTTTAAATTTGCTAAGCGTTCTCTCTATCTTAAGTTCTCTGACTTGCCTGCACTTTTTTTTTATCTGAAAGGTTCACGTTAGATAATAATCAGCAGATCAGAAGGCTTTGCATTGATAGCAAGCTCTAAATCTTCAAGTTAATTATCTTCTGACCATACTGTACGCTGACAGAATTCGGTGACAGTGATACTCTAGTAATTTATTTTAGGACATGATTGAGATAAGTTAAGATAGAGAGAGGTGAGGGTGAAAGACACGCGGAGAAATTGTTTATGTGACAGGACAACTTGAGGTAGGTCTTGAAGTGTAAACACGTTGATAAAAACAAATCAACAGTGACAGGAGCTGTGAAGATATCTTTCACACGTAACGCATCTGACACGTCGTGGATGACAGGAAAAAAATAAGAAAAGAAAAGGAAGAAGCAGCGATATATGTTTGCAGGAACTCCGCCAGTAGGAAATATGACTTCATTACGAGTCGAGAAAATGTTGCCGGCAGGGATGGACTGACAGGAAACATCGAGAGATTGCTTCTCAGACACAGGAGTGGTAGGTGTCGCTGAGAGCTGGCCAGTTGATGAAAACTCTGAAAAAAAAATGTAATAACCTTTCGATCACACCTACTCGGGCACATTCTACAACCACACTTATATAGACCAACACACACACACACACACACACACACACACACACACACACACACACACACACACACACACACACACACACACACACACACACACACACACACACAAACATATCTATGAGAGAGAGAGAGAGAGAGAGAGAGAGAGAGAGAGAGAGAGAGAGAGAGAGAGAAAATGGGTTAAGGAAAGTATTCACTGTACATGAGCTTCATAAATACATATTCGGGCACATCCAATAAATTTCGAACAGTAAATCTTCTCCAATGTGAAGAAATTTGATGGACTGCACGTACTTACTGAAACGTGTGTGTTTCCTATATGTGGAAAGAAGAAATAACTCTTTTTATATGAAAAGAAGAAAAAAGCTGTGTATCCTTTGTACCTCACACCTGGATAAAAAAAAAAAAAAAGTACTTAGGTCCCTCACACACACCTCAACATTTCCAACAAACTTTTTCTCGGAATTTTTTTTCTTGAATTCTCTCACCTCCACCCTCCACCCAGCTGCCCTTCCTGTGGCCAGAGCGTGTTCCTCCCCTCCCCCAATCTTTCTCCACCACACCCAGTTCTCTTCTCTATCAGCAAGGGAAGAGGAAGGAAAGAAAGAAAAAAATGGAAGGAAGCAGGATGAGATGTATATTTACCTGTATAAATGAGTTCTCCGCTCCAAGCTGGCTGGAAACATTCTTTTCCTTCTCTTATGTGCCTTTTGCTCTTTTCAAATATTGACATTAAACATGAAATTCTCGTTAATCGTCCTTATTATTGGAATAATCTTCATTATCGTCATAACCATTGTACATCAACAATAATATATTACCCAAGTCATCATATAATAAATTTTGATAAAATCAATTACGATATAACAATAATTTAAATTAACGAAAAATCGACTATGATCTATAAATATATTATTTGGACTTGTTTTATCACGTTCTCGCAAACAAGTTTCCCAGAGCTGCATTTTTTTACTTTTCACTAGCTAGCTACAGTAAAGCTGAATTCTCTACGCAACGAAAATTAACTAATTCTAATCAAGCATATATTGCGAAAAGGAACTATGATAAAAGCAGAATATCACAAGAGGTTATCACTATTACCACCAACAGCACCACCACTGCTATCTTTATCATCATCATCATCATCATCAACTTATTGTCGTCGTCGTTTCCATGATTTTATCGGAGGACAAGCGCTTAATCCAACATTCTTTTACTCATTTTTGTTAATTGCCATTCTCTTCCAGGTCACAAAAGCAGGATTGATATTGCCTTTCTGTCAAGTCTTCCTATATTAACTAGATTATCATTAATTTCTCACCTTTTCGGTGAATTAATGTAATTAAATAGATATGACATAGTATATCAGTAGGTGCCTTTTGCCACAGTATTAATGGACAACTCGCCGTTATCTTTGTTCACATCATGCAGCGATCTCATACCCGGGCACAGTTTTTTTTTTTTCATAAATTGTATCATAGCTTACATTTACATGATTAGGCAATGTTATGAAGGGACTGTGAGTCACTTCACTGCAATAATACGAGAAGTTAAGCTAAACAAAACCATGTTTTCTCATTGAGTTATGTATTTTAATGAAGTACATAAAGAACAGACTTATTCATGTTGCTAATTGATTTAGCACAAAGAAATGTTGGTGGCTAGATTGTTTTAATTATTGATCAATTCTAACCCATTGTAACATTGGCAATAATTTAGATTTTGCTGATGATGAACATCATAATGTTAGAGTTACAGTTATAATATTATTTTTGATTTATCTACAACTGTCACTTCAACCATTACTACTCCTACAACTGCTATTACTATTACTACTACTACTACTACTACTACTACTACTTCTATTATCACAACTACTACTACTATGACTACTACTGAATACTCTTACTTCTTTGGCTGCAATTATTACTGTACTACCAGTTTTACTACTACTACTACTACTACTACTACTACTACTACTACTACTACTACTAC
>NC_059296.1:23998831-24033831 GCF_017591435.1 Portunus trituberculatus
TATTATTATTATTATTATTATTATTATTATTATTATTATTATTATTATTATTATTATTATTATCATTATTATTATCTATATTATTGTCATTATTATTATTATTTTTAACATTATTAATATTGTTATTATTATTATCATTATTATCATTGTTTTCTTATTCTTTCTTATCCAAGTTTTATTGTATATCTTGTAATGATCATTACAAATATCTCTGCCTTATTTATTTGAATCATAAAGAAAATACCACCAAGCAACTCAAATTTGTTGTTGATGTTATCTAATTCTCTTGAATATGAATTTTTATCATTTGTATGTGTGTGTGTGTGTGTGTGTGTGTGTGTGTGTGTGTGTGTGTGTGTGTGTGTGTGTGTGTGTGTGTGTGTGTGTGTGTGTGTGTGTGTGTGTGCGTGCATATGCGCAAGCATGGGCGCAGTGCTCGCTTGTGTGCAGAGAATAACACACACACACACACATACACACACACGCCCGGTAGCTCAGTGGTTAGAGCGCTGTCTTCACAAGCCAGAGGACCGGGGTTCGATTCCCCGGCCTGGTGGAGATATTTGGGTGTGTCTCCTTTCACGTGTAGCCCCTGTTCACCTAGCAGTGAGTAGGTACGGGATGTAAATCGAGAAGTTGTTACCTTGTTGTCCCGGTGTGTGGTGTGTGCCTGGTCTCAGGCCCATCCGAAGATCGGAAATAATGAGCTCTGAGCTCGTTCCGTAGGGTAACGTCTTGCTGTCTCGTCAGAGACTGCAGCAGATCAAACAGTGAAACACAAGTAGAAGGGAGGACATAAATAAACGAATAGCTAGAGAGGGATCATTATCATCGGCGTCATGATCATCATAATCATTATCCTTTATAATGTTTTCACACCTGGAAATGAAAATACGTCAGTAAAAGAAATTTGTCTTTCGGCTAATGAGGTGTGGCCTTAAGCATGAGAAGGAAGAGGAGGCCAAGGGTGGTGAGAGGAAGAGAGAAAGTCCTCTCCATTCTTTGCCTTCTCCCTACACAATATTCCTGCAGTGTCTGTAAATTTCCTTGTTTCTACATATTAACCATTACTTAAGCTTTGCATCACAACAGAGTTTTCATATTTGCATTAACTTTAACTCCATTTCTCTAGTGATTTCCCCCTAGGACAGTAAATACGAGACGCGCCCTTCATGCAACAACACGGATGAGAAGGTATTGCCTCTGGTAAGGTTGTTAGTTACACAGGGAGGAGTGGAGTGTGAAGGCGTGGCAAGGAAAGGAACGGTGGCTTTCTGGCGAAGAAGGGAGGGAGGAAGGGAGATTCTTCCTTCCTCGTAAACGTGGAGAAATAACAAGGTGCTTACAACTTTCGACGACGAGGTAAATTCGGTAAGGGAAAGGGACGGTGTGTTTAAGTCTGTAAAGTCATGAGAATCAGAGCAAATTTACGGAGGAAACATACATCGCACGGCATGACTTGATTTTAGACCGGAGTTAATGGAAAGGAGTGACTCGAATAAGAAGGGAAGGAGAGGGAATATCACATCACGAGCCAATTGTAATCATATAAATTGCGAAGACAGTAATAAGCAAGAGGAGAAAGAGGGAACGGTTGGAGACGAAAATGTATAGAAGGTAAGAGAGTGTGCAAGTGGAATGTACGAGTTCGCACGCATTCTTGCTGTAAACTAACGATAGAATTAATTGGCAACAAACAGTAAGGCAAACAAGGGTCCTCACAGAATGTTGTTTGATGGCGGGAAAAATGGAGACGCTACCGGAAAACGAGAGGAAAAGGGAAAGAGGAGTAGGAGGATGTTTGCGAGATTTAAACGTTCTGCAAGGGAGGTGAATGGAAGATATTTGAAGCAAATACCCAAGTTTATTAAGGTACCATAACATAAATCCAATACTGAGGTGAAAGTAATTCTGTTACCCGTGAATGCCTACCTTCGGTGTTATTTCCTTCTCATGGATCAGTGGTTCGACAAATTTTGATAGGTAAACACAGGGATACAAAGGATGACTGTACGATCACAGCAGTTGAGCCTCTTAAGAAAATTGTTAACCTCAGATTTCTTAGCAGTGGATTAGTATAGGACGTGTTAAGTAAGCTTATGTAGATATCCTAATGTTTAAGATTAAAATAATGGTAAGATAATGTTATGTCACGTTATGGAAACTCCTATTGAGTTAGCACCTGACCTAACTTATCTTTACGTAACTTAATCTTGAGTTAACTAACTTTACTTGACCTACCAATACACTCCTCTCAAATTCAGTGGCCGTTCTAAAGTAAGATATGCAAGATAATCAAATAAAGGCTCCTCAATGTTAGCTCTTTTTGTTTTTTCTTACGTTTATAACTCTGTATTGTTGTTGTAAGATGAAATATGTTTACAGGAAGGAGAGCATTGACAATTCTTTGAAATAGCAAAAGAGAGATTTTTGCCGTGTTTCTTATCGTGGGTAGTTCGAAGCCCTTTAGACTATCAATTTGTAAATTATGTTTTCATATGTGGTTACGATGCATTGAATCATCCAGTCTAGCCTCCAGTCACTGCAAGCAAGAACAATTACGCAATCTGCAGGTCTGAACATTAAACTTAACAAGACTTTACTCGGGGCCACACGTTACATAGGGTTATATAGGTTAGCCAAACAGCAGCACGCCGTCTAGTCCCTGCATGGTTGTTTGGGGATTAGTTCTATGATACACGGATAACTGCAGCAACCGCCGACCTGGAGAAGGAGGCTTACCCTAACGACTTCGATGTTAGTTACGTAATCGCATGCCTCAGTAACTGGTGGCATTTAGTAAAAGTTTTTAAGAGGAAACTGCGGAGTGCTTCACTTTTCGTTGTATGTTACTTGTGATTTACAAGGGATCCGTGCTTTGCTGTGCCCTGTATTATTTCGTGCGTATTCTGCGTGGCATGTAGTGGTTACTGTGCATTCATTCACCCATGTTGGCTGTATTTTTTTTCTTTTCTTTTTTTCATTTTTTAAAGTCACCACGGAAATTATATAGTAGTGGTGATGGTGCAGTGTGGGTGGAGAGAGTGAGGGGCCGCCGTGGTACAGTGGAACCATGCGTGCTTTGGAGTCCGAGGGGTCTCCAAGCGCACGGATTTGAATCCTGTCCACGGTCCGAGTGTAGGTTGGGCTTCCTCACTCGGCGCAACGGTTTCCTAGCGGGTGGGCTTTGAGATAGGAGGTACCACAAAAAGTATCCCCTTTAGCCCATAAATTCCCGTCAAGAGCCCACACGGTATGTATAAAAAAAAAAAAAATGCAAAATGCGACCAATAAATTATAAAATGTGCCATGGGCGCCCGCGGAAGCACACACACATGCCCACACACACACACACACACACACACACACACACACACACACACACACACACACACACACACACACACGGCCTATCTCAGGCCTATCCGAAGATCGGAAATAATGAGCTCTGAGCTCGTTCCGTAGAGTAACGTCTGGCTGTCTCGTCAGAGACTGCAGCAGATCAAACAGATCAAACAGTGAAACACACACACACACACACACACACACACACACACACACACACACACACACACACACACACACACACACACACATGTATGATAACCAGCTATGGAAGAGCGTAAGGGTAGAGAAAAAACAAGTTGATGATGATGAGGAGGAGGAGGAAGAGGAGGAGGAGGAGGAAGAGGAAGACGAGGAGGAGAAGGAAGAGGAAGAGCTGGAGGAGAAGGAGGAGAAGGAGGAGGAGGAAGAAGAGTAAGAGGAAGAGGAATAGGAAGAGGAAGATAAAGAGGATGTGAAAGAGGAGGAGAAGGAAGGAAAGAAAAAAATAAGAAGAAAGAAAAAAAGAGTGAGAGGGAGAAATAAGAGGAGGTGGAAGAGAAAGAGACAAAGGGAAAGAGAGAGGGAGGGAGTAAAAGAAGGAGAGATGGAGGAAGAGGAATAACACGAAAAACACGAGACATAGGAGAATAGCTAAGAAGAGGAAGAGGAGGAGTAGGAGGAGGAAAGACTGAAATCGAGAAGGAAAAACTTATTTACTAAAAAAAAGAGTATATACTATAATTTTTATAACTAATATCCCTCCTTTCATTTCAAAGGATTAATTACACACACGTATTACTTTTAGAATGCTTAGTTTCCTTTTTCAGCATTACCACTAGCTTCCTGATGGTGATGGGTGGGTAGGGGGAAGGGGAGACACGTGAACTGTCTCCCTGTACAGTGTTGAGGCACCTGCAGCAATTTCCATTTCGTGGGAGCGTCGCTGGCTCCCATTGCTGGTGTAGCATTTAACTTTGCAGCAGATCAACATTTTGGTCCGAGTATCCAAATTGTGCTGATGTGAGTGTGATGAACCGTGAGCGTCGCTTGGTTGGGTTCAGCGAGCGTTAAGTGTTCTGCATGTTGTTGGTGCCGCTGCAGGTACAAGTTGCGTTTGTTCTTTATGACATGTGTTGTTATTGTTGTTTGACTTTGTGTGTGTGTGTGTGTGTATGTTTGTAATTCACCTCACCTCGGTCGTCTGCTGGTCACCCAGCCAGTCTTCCCCATTACGGAGCGAGCTCAGAGCTCATAGACCGATCTTCGGGTAGGACTGAGACCACATCAACACACAATACACCGGGAAAGCGAGGCCACAACCCCTCGAGTTACATCCCGTACCTATTTACTGCTAGGTGAACAGGGGCAACACATTAAGAGGCCTGCCCCTTTGCCTCGCCGCTTACCGGGACTCGAACCGGGGCCTCTCGATTGTGAATCGAGCGTGCTAACCACTACACTACGCGTGTGTGTGTGTGTGTGTGTGTGTGTGTGTGTGTGTGTGTGTGTGTGTGTGTGTGCGTGCGCGAATGTTCCTTTTGTATACATATAGTGATGAACGAAACACGAACTAAATGGCATCATGAATATCTACAATTACAATTAATAACATTAATTTATTTCTGAAGGGTAGAGCACTGCACATGTTTTTCTTCATTACTTATGCCCTCAGTTCACTCAAGCCTTCCTCTCTTTCTCCTTCCCTCGCCCACTCTCTCCCTTCCTTCTCATCTTTACACCACTCATTACCACAATCTCCATCCGTTTCCTCTCCTGCCCTTTCCTTCACTTTCCTACACCCTAACGCATCCACCGTCAGGCTTCCGCTCTTGTCCCTCTGACCTACTCACGCCCCCAGCCACTAGTAGTTGTGCCCGGGGCTGCCAATCAAGACGGCGCCCTAACAATAGACGCCCACACCCGCCACTCCGGCTGCTCTTCTACCCATTGGCCAACCCGTAATTCCCAATATCCGGGCAGCCTCCTCCCCCCCTTCCCACAAACGGTTATGAATTCATTATTGCGACGATTGCTAATTCCTCCTCTGTGTAGACGCGTGAGCTGTTGTTACTGCTGCTGTTGCGTCGCTATATAGCAGAGCGTCGAGGTCTCTTGTGGGATTTCAATGGTTTGGTTACGCGATATTTATGTTGTTATGCACGCCTGTATGGATGGCCGTCTTCAAGTGGTGCGTGACTGGCTGGATGATTGCCTTGTTATATGATGTGCTGCGTGAGATTCATCGTGGTTTTGTGGTTGTTTTAACTTTTTTGTAGTGTGTAGAGGGTTCAGTGTTTTGTAATTGTGGTGACCCCCAAAGATATAATGACTTTCAAGGCTTTCATGATCTTCTTTTGCAGCCGTGTTACCCGGTTTTTATGCAGGGTTGCTGTTTTTTTTTATGAATTTCCTCCATCTAATCCTGTTCTTCACCATTCCAAGGTCCAAGGTCTTCTCCCTGTCTGCCGTCCGTTACAATGCAGTCCTTCAATCTCGCCTAGGGTTTTTCTCTCTTCCTCCTACCATCCACTTCCAAGTCTGTCTTTCACATCTCTCTTCCTCCCTCCTCATAACATGACGAATCCATCTAAACCACGTCTTTTGCACCTTTTTTTTCACGCCTGTATCCTTAACTGTACCTCTTATAACTTCATTCTTAATGCTATCCTTCCCTGTCACTCTACTCATCCACCTCAGCATTCTCATTTCTGCTATTTTCATTTCTTTTCACTACTTTTCTTCAGTGGTTCCCAAACTTTTCCTGAGCGAGTACCATTTGGAGATCCCGTACAGTTCCCGCGTATCACTTGGTTTCAGAAAAAAAAAAAACGAACTCAGCACATAACAATATATTCACAAATAGAAACACAAATGGAGTAACAACAAGGAACACAATTCAATACATCTGTTTCTTCTCCACCAGCTGATCGATGCCAGATTATCTTGTGTAAGGCAATAACATTTTTTTCTGAGAAATTAATTAATTTAACTAAAAATCACACATGATCTCAAAATTGCTTATGTACCACCTGGAAGGACTTCGCGTGCCACTAGTGGTATGCGTACCATATGAAGGTTGGGGAACCACTGCTCTAGGCTATATATCATAGCTGGTCTCGCTGCTCTTCTATATACTTTCCTTTTCAGCTTCATTAGTATTCTTCTACCACAGAGGACTCCTGACATATCAGGCCATTTTTTCAATCCCGCCCGTATTCTCTTGGTAACTTTATCATTTTTGTTTCCATATGGCGCAACCGTTGATCCTAAATACCTGAAGCTCTTCACGCTGTTCAAAAACTGGTCATCTGGGGTCATACTCCTCGTTTCTCTGTTCCTGCCATGATCCTGGTCTGTCACCACCATGTAATCCGTCTTACTTCTGTTTATTCGCATTCCCCGCTCTTCCAGTGCTGTACGTCATTCCTTCGTCCTCTCCTTCACTTCTTGTTTTGATTCACCAATTAACACCACATCATTAGCATACATAATGTTCTACGGCACTTCTCTTCTTACCCCCCCTCCGTCAACACACCAAACACTACATTAAAGAGGAAAGGGCCGAGCTGAACCTTGATGCAGCCCAACCTTCTCATCAAAACTCTCAGTCATGCCTTCTACAGTCTTAAGTCTGGTTTTCACATTTCTATACATCTCCATAATCAATTTTACATATTTCTATGACAGCATTTTTTTCCTCAAGAGTCTCCATCACTCTTGCCTCGGGATTGGATCATATGTTTTCTCCAAATCTATGAATATATCATGTATCTCCCTCTGTTTCTTACTGTATTTTTCCATAATCTGTTTTATCATAAAAATTGCACAACTGGTTGGGATTTTAGGCATAAATCCAAACTGACTCCTCGATATCTCCAACTCTTGTCTCAGTCTCACATCCATAATCCTTTCCTAGATTTTCAAAATGTGGAATAGGAACTTTATCCCACAACATTTTGCACATTCCTGCACCACATACCACTTTGAAGTTATGCCATTTGTCGAGTGGTTTAAAGTTACCTATATGTCACCAAGATACCCAGGTTCTAGGTGGTTACACCGAAGATGCGCTTGAGTGGTGATAAGGATCCCAATATGGGTACCACTATAAATATAATTGCCTGCGCCACTAATGGGCGGAAGCTTACCAGCTCTTCCCACATATACTCTTCAAGTATGCCTACAGGCGCTATAGGCCATAACGTAATGTAACGTCCTCTATGAAAATGGAATCTATTACGTTCTCTCTCCACTTTTCCAGTATAACTCCCTGATCTTCAATCATCCTCATTAGTACCCACAAAATATCAACTCCTTCCTTTCCTAAAGTCATCCATGCCTACACAGGATGTTATCCGGACATTCGGATAGTTTAATTCCAAAAATTATTGTGGTCACTCCCAGGGCTATTGTGGTGAATCAGAGTATACAGTTGAGGCAACACCGAAGGTTGTTGTGGTAACTCAACAGGATTGTTGGTCACTCCGACTGTTGTTGAGGCAATTCACAGGATTGTTATGGTGACTCAAAGGATTATTGTGATGACTCAGGGTTGTTGTGGTGACGCTCGAGGCTTTCATGGCGGCTGCAGTAAGTGAATGAAGTATTCTGTATCACAGTAATAAGTAATAGTGAAGCGAATAACATATATATTATTTTTGTTTATATCAAGTGGTGCAGTTAATTGGACGAGGACAGGTGACTGATTCAAGTTAGCATAAGGACTATAATAAATGAAAGACGATCTAAAGTAAGATCGTGCTAATATTTATCCTTTTCAAGTTTAATCCAATATTTGATATTTGAAGCTTTATTAGAATGATAAACAATGTAAAGGGAATATTCCTGTTACCAATCATTAAAAAAGTAATCAATATAAACGAGCTTTTTTCTTGTCCAGTGCACCACGCTAGTTCTCCATTGACTGAAGCCTGTCGGGATTTTATTTATGTATTTAAATCAATCCATGAAGGTAAACTTCTGGACTGGTAAAGTTATGGCGGCGAATTACTAGTCGTGAAGCAGTGGCGGAAGTGAAGTTTCTGAAGTGCAAATGGTGCGACGAGAGTCGCGGCGCGTAATGACAGGGACGCAGATATTTGTTGGAGACATAACTTTGTCATATTTACTGCGGTGATAGAAGGTTTACCTGATGGCACGGCGGCAGACCTCGTGCCTGCTTGTGACAGTTATGCAGGAATCGGTGATGCATTGACTCGCGAGTGGAGTGATGCAAAAGAGTCTTGAGAACTGGTGATGTTGTTTTGAACTTGCTTTCGAAATCGGAGTAAAACGCATTGATGGTAGCCACCCTCCTACCAAAAATATTCAGGGAGATAATTGTGAGAAAGACACAGAACATGATATAACGTAAAATGTGAAGTGGATGCAGAATGCATTGCATAGACAAGATAGCCAATATGATGTAGATATGAACGATGACACTTAAACGTATTGATATTTGAAGGCGGAAGGAAAACAGTTCCTAAATAAGTGCATATAAAAGTATGGACGTGAAAGACTATGCTGAAACAAACGTATGTTGGAACTGAATGGGATAGGACAGTACTTAACGAAACATTTAAAAAAAGGAACGTTACACTATTAAACCAAACAAGGAAACATGAATTAGGGTGTCAATATTGCGTAGTGGTAAATGGAAGGAAGGCAAATCATAAAACATCTTTTTTTTTTTCCGTGTCTGGTAAATGGAAGTGCCTCGGTCGATACCATTTCATCATACTTATGGAGTGAAGCACAGTATTTTTGCAGCGCTCCATTAAGTATCGTGGTCGTCTGTAATGTATGGAAGGAAATTACATAGACTACAACTGATAAGGAAGAAAAGATAGCTTTTCAGTTGCCCATGAGTTGATCACAAACAAGTTTTGAGCAGTTTACGCTAAAAGCATCAGAGAAAATGGGCCTCTCCCGCTTTGCGGGAAAGGCTTAGACAAAAAGACTTACCTCTAAAATAAATACAAAAGTTCTTCTTGCCGTTCTTATTCTTTCGTCTTAAGCAACAAATAACGTCCATAAATCGAGTCTTATTCTTTGTCACCTCAAAATTCACACCGCAACTGTTTCAAGCAAGTATTTCGGTCCCAAAACAGAATTCCGAGGCAGACTGATTAAGGAAACACCTTGCCCTCCTGAAACCCTGCAGGGAAATAAAGACAAACATTTTGCTGACGAGGGCTTCCACGATAAAGAGCAGGACATGAGGTAGTGGGGTCAAAATACCTGGAAACAAGGTTCAAGTTTGCTAATTGGTGGCGTTTCCCCGGGCCGTGTTGATGGTGGGGAATTTTGCTGGTCGTTTTCGGTATCCCAATGTCGACAGAAGCTGCACGTTATTGTTGATGTGTGGATGTTCTGGTTGGCTGGCGATGGCGAATGTTATTTCTCGCATGGCAATGCTGAAGTGTTAAAGTGATGGATTCCTGGTGATGTGGTGTGTTAATAATACTTCATGTGTGTTGTTTAGTGAATATATTGTAATAGTTTGGGTTATGCAGTGCACAGATACCCAGCTGGCCGATGAGTTCATAGTTCATGCACTCCTACACACACACACACACACACACACACACACACACACACACACACACACACACACACACACACACACACACACACACACACACACACACACACACACACACACACATACACACGCCTATTTATTACCGAGCAATATACGATAACAGCATATGGGCAAATTGAATTATGATAAAAAGGTTATAACAAATTGGCTTTTGACCGTTAGAGCGGACCATTTAATTCAGTACCTATAATTTCCGGTAAGCGTATGATAATTCTCTAAAATTTCCACCCGTTATTGAATGTAACTAAATGAAATGCTAATAATAATAATCAATCATAATGCATTTCATATCCCCCTGCTATCACCATGCTCTGTTACCTCATTTGGCCAATATGTCCCCTATCCATTCGTCCTGACACGCCCCTATATAAATACGCAATAACAATTACAAGTGAAGGACCTTACCTTGTCAATGTGCTGTGTCCTTGACGTCGGCAACCTTGGAACAACACCTCTCCCGCCCTTCTTCCTCTCCTTATAAACCATATGCCCTCCATTTTTCTCCAGTGTTTCGTAGCAAACTGTCTTGGTATTTCACTAGTTGTCTACTTCTATCTCTTTTTCCTTTTTATCATACCTTATAAACAGATTTTCTACTTGAAAAACATTGCATAGCGTCTCTTATTTCTTCGTTTTTCCGGCGCTCCCTTCAACCACGTTACCAGCGCACGCAAAATAAATAAATAAATAAATAAATATATATATATATATATATATATATATATATATATATATATATATATATATATATATATATATATATATATATACTTGTATGTAATCACATATCTCTTTGATTTTGTATATAATTTTTGTGCCGACGGTAAATCCTAATATAAATAACCATCTGTATATATTACACACACTTGAAATTAACAATGAAAGTGAGGTATTTGAAATATATCATGTGAATAATGGGAAAAATTTGTTATGTGAACTAATTTGACTTTGTCCAGGATTGAGTTGTAAAGATTATATTATGGTAGTGCTTCGTCTTTAACAAATATTTTCCTTAAACCAGGATGATAACACCTAAATTCATAGAAGCTGTTTTACCAAGAGATGATATATGAAGTTTCCAGTTTAGATTATGAATAAAGGACAAACTAAGAATATTCAGTGTAGAATATGGTGTCAGATGAGTGTCATGAAGAAGATGGGATAATAGTTATCTAGAAGGATGTCTCGAGTTGATATATGGAGGAATTTATTCTTTGAAGCATTCAACACTACTAAGTTTTCTCTGCTCCAATCATAAATTTAGAAAGATCAGAAGTCAGGCGTTCTGTAGCGTCCATGCATGACCTTTTGACTTCTTGAAGGGTTGGTCGTCTATGAAAAGACGATGAAAATTGTAGGATGGTATCATCAGCGTAAGAGTAGATACAACAAAAAGATAAAAAATGAATAATAGAAAGAGAGTGGATGACAGTACAAAACTCTGAGGAACACCACTGTTTATAGATTTAGGAGAAGAACAGTGGCAGTCTACCACAACAAAAATAGAGCGGCCGGAAAGTAAACTTGAGATAAAATTGCAGAGAGATGGATAGAAACCGTAGGAGGGCAGTTTGAAAATCAAAGCTTTGTGCCAAACTGTATCAGAAGCTTTTGATATGTCTAACGCAACAGCAAATGTTTCACCGAAATCACTAAAAGAGGATGACTAAGACTCAGTAAGGAAAACCAGGAGATCACCATTAGAGCGACCTTGATTGAAGCCATATTGGTGATCAGATAGGGAATTGTAAAGTGACAGACGTTTGTGAATCTTCCTGTTGAAAATAAAAAAAAAAAAAAATTGACAAGCAGGAGATTAAAGCTAAAGGGCGGCATTTTGGAAGACTGGAACAGTAACTCTATAAGGAACAGGCTGAATGTAGGCCGTTCTGTCACCTACTCTCTATTATTCATTAATGACCTTCTTAACCAAACTTTTTGCCCTATCCACATCTACGCTGATGATACCACCCTACATCTTTCCACGTCCTCTCAGATACGACCAACCCTTCAGGAAGTCAACAGATCACGCAGAGACGCCACAGAACGCTTGACTTTCAAACTTTCTATGATTTCCGATTGGGGCAGAGAAAATCTAGTAGTTTTCAATGTTACAAAAACTCAATTCCTCCATCTATCAACTCGACACAACCTTCCAGACAACTATTCCTATTCCCTCTTCAATGACACTCAACTGTCTCCCTATTCCACAATAAATATTCTCGGTGGGTCCTTTGCTCATAATCTTAACTGGAAACTTTACATCTCATCTCTTGTTAAAACAGCTTCTATGAAGTTAGGTGTTCTGAGGCGTCTCCGCCAGTTTTTCTCGCCCTCCAACTGCTTACTCTGTATAAGGGCCTTATCAGTCCCTGTATGGAGTACTCTTCGTATGTTTGTTGGGGGGCGTTCCAGTCACACAGTTTTACTAGATAGGGTTAAATCAAAAGCTCTTTGTCTCATCAACTCCCCTCCTTCAGCCTTTTTTTCATCGCCGGAATGTTGCATCTTTTTCTATCTTTTATCGCTTTTATCGCTTTAACTAGTACTCTCAATCATTCATCCCTTTCACTGGTAAACTCTGGAACTCCCTCCCTGCATCTGTATTTCAGAATTCCTACGACTTTTCTTCTTTTAAGAGGCATTTGCTCCCCAACTTTGGCTGACGCTTTTACACTTTTTAGAGAGCCAGCATTGAAGTGGGCCTTTTTTTTTTTACTTTTTTTTTTTTTGCCCTTGGCTGGCCATATTCCCTACGGAAAAAAAGGCAAACGTCCAACAAGTAGGAAAGGTTGAAGTCGATAGGCATAGTTGAAATAGTTTGGACAGGCAAGGTGCAAGCACGGAAGCACAGTTTTGAAAATGGTAGGAGGGACTCCATCAGGACCATAAGCCTTCCGTGGGTTTAGGACAGCGAGGGAAAGGAAAACATAATTACGAAAAAAAATAATTGAAGGCATGAAATAGTCAGACATAAGAGGAGAGTGATGGACAAGCCCAGAATCATCCAAGGTAAAGTTGCTAGCAAAGATTTGAGAGAAGAGCTCAGCTTTAGAGACAGATGAGATGGCAGTGGTGCCATCAGGAGAAATAAATGAGGGAAAGGGTTTTGGCTAGATGCCAGAAGTCTCGACGGGAGTTAGAGTTTGGAAGATTTTGACATTTTTAAAAATTTATGAAGGAGTGTTTGGCAAGTTGAGGAACAGACTTTGCATGATCTAGGCAGAAATATAAAGTGAATGAAATGCAAGTGATGGATGGCTCAAGTACCTGCGTTATCATGTATACCACGAGAAGAGGCTCTGTTAAACCAAAGTTTAGAAAGTTAAGGATGAGAAAAAGAATGAGGAATGTACGCCATCATGCCAGACACCTCTATTATGCGTTCAGCACACAGAGATGGGTCTCTGACACGGAAACAGTAATAATTCCAAGGAAAGCCAGCATAATACCTCTTTATATCCTCCCAACTGGCAGAGGCAAAACACCAGAGGCACCTCCGTTTTGGGGAATCTTGAGGAGGAATCAGAGAAATAGAACAAGATACAGATATGAGGTTGTGATCGGAGGGGCCCAGCAGAGAAGATAGGATAACAGCATATGCAGAAGGATTAGAGGTAAGGAAAGAGTCAAGAACGCTGGGTGCATCTCCATTACGGTCTGGAGTACGAGAAGCGTGTTGCCCCAGTTCCTCTAGGTCGTGGAGGATAGCAAAGCTGAAGTTTAATTCACCTGGAGGTCAGTGAAGGGTAAGGAAAACCAAAGCTAGTGATGAACATTGAAATCTCCACGGATGGAGATCTCCGCGAAAAGATAGAGGGACAGAATGTGGTCCATTTTAAAAGTTGAATAATAAAAAAAAAATTTACCAGAGTCAGAAGAGTTATGAAAGAGATAACACAAATAAATTTAATTACAGAGTTACTATGGAGTCGAAGCCAGATGATAGAAAACTTGGAAGATTGAAGAGCTTTGGCACGTGAACAAGTCAGGTCGTTGCGCACGTTGACACAACATCCAGCTTTGCGACGAAAAAGAGGATAGAGAAAGTAGGAAGGAACAGAAAAGGGTTACTGTCAGTTGCCTCAGACAACTGTTTCGGTGAGGAAAAGAATATATATATATATATATATATATATATATATATATATATATATATATATATATATATATATATATATATATATATATATATATATGTATATATCGACGGACCGTCTTCAATGTTCCTAAGTGTAAAATAAATGGCCACACTACTCTTCTGCCCCCCTCCCCCACCTCTCTCTCTCTCTCTCTCTGCGCCTGCGTTTCGACTCATATTCGTTTATAACTCGTTTGGATGAGCTACATAACATATCAACGTTCATGTGGTGTATATTTCGTTTACGAAGCCCATAATAATTCACTCAAAATAGTAAACTTCCCTCGAGACTTGTGGCATCTAGCCAAAAACATCTCCAGTAACTTCACCTCTTCATCTTTCCCTCCTTTATTTCATCCTGATGGCACCACTGCCATCTCTTTTGTCTCTAAAACTGAACTTTTTTCTCAAACCCTTGTTAACAACTCAGCTTGGATGACTGTGGGCTTGTCCATCCCTCTTTACCTCCCTCTAACTATTTCATGTTTACAATTAAAATTCTTCGTAATGATGTTTTCCATGCCCTCGCTGATCCTGATTGTGTCCCTCCTATTGTTCTCAAAAACTGTGCTTCCGTGCTTGCACTTTGCCAGGCCAAACTCTTTCAACTTTGTCTATCGACTTCTACCTTTCCTTCCTGCTGGAAGTTTGTCTACATTCAACCAGTTCCTAAAAATTGGGTGACCGTTCTAATTCCTCAAACTACCGTCCTATATCTTTATTCTCTTGTTTGTCAAAGTTTTTGAATCTATATTCAATAGAAAGATTCTCAAACATCTGTCACTTCACAATCTTCTATCTGATCGCCAGTATGGCTTCCGTCAAGGTCGCTCTACTCTTGGTCATCCTCTTTTAGAGATTTCGGTGAAACTTTTCCTGTAGCGTTAAACATATCAAAAACTTTTGATAGAGTCTGGCATAAGCTTTTATTTTAAAACTGCCATCCTACAGCTTTTATCCTTTTCTCTGCAACTTTATATTAAGTGTCCTTTCCGACCGTTCTATTGATGCTGTGGTAGACTGCCACTCTTCTTCTCCTAAATCTATTAATAGTGGAGTTCCTCAGGGTTCTGTCCTGTCACCCACTCTCTTTCTATTATTTATTAATGATCTTAACCAAACTTCTTGCCCTATCCACTCCTACGCTGATAATACCACCCTACATCTGTGCACATCCTTTCAGAGACGACCAACCCTTCAGGAAGCCAACAGACCACGCAGGAATGCCACAGAACGCCTGACTTCCGATCTTTCTATGATTTCCGATTGGGGCAGAGAAAATCTAGTTGTTTTCAAAACCTCAAAAACTCAGTTCCTCCATCTATCAACTCGATACAACCTTCCAAACTTCGTTTTCAATGACACTCAACTGTCTCCATATTCCACACTGAATATCCTTGGTTTGTCCTTTATTCATAATCTTAACTGGAAACTTCACATTTCATCTCTTGCTAAAACAGCTTCTATAAAGTTAGGCGTTCTGAGGCGTCTCCGCCAGTTTTTCTCGCCCCTCCAACTGCTTACTCTATATAAGGACTCATCCGCCCCTGTATGGAGCTTTACTAGATTGGGTGGAATCAAAAGCTTTTCGTCTCATCAACTCCCCTCCACTGACTAACTGTCTTCAGCCTCTTTCTCACTGCCGAAATGTTGCATCTCTTTCTATCTTTTATTGTTATTTTCATGCTAATTGTTCTACTGATCTTGCTAACTGCATGCCTCCCCTCCTGCGGCCTCGCTGCACAAGGCTTTCTTCTTCCTCTCATCCCTTTTCTGTCCAACTCCCTAACGCAAGAGTTAACCAGTACACTCAATCATTCATCCCTTTCACTGGTAAACTCTGGAACTCCCTCCCTGCTTCTGTATTTCCGACTTCCTACGACTTGTCTTCTTTTAAGAGGGAGATATCGAGGCATTTGCTCCCTAATTTTGGCAGACGTTTTTCCCTTTGTAGAGAGCCAGCACTCAAGTGGGCCTTTTTTTTTTTAATCTTTTCTTTTTTTTTTTTTTTGCCCTTGGCTGGCTCTCTTCCCTTAAAAAAAAAAATTACTTTGACAAACGGCTGTGAGTGTCCCTTTTCCAATTTTAACCACAAAGTCACTGAGAAGTTTCTGTTGTTTCCAAATTTATTCTAATTTTGCCCACAAAGGGGCACTGAGGCTACGTTTCAGGTGTTTTTCAATCTATCTTTCTTGTACCAACGAAGAATGCAATGAGGTAGGTACTGCCACTCGCGCTGTTATTACTTTTGTCTTTAAGAACAGAGTGACTGGTGTGTTATTAATCTGAACATCTGAATGAGGGTTGTCTTATAAGGCCGTCATTACTTCTGCATGGGTCAGTGCCAGCTGAGTGAGTGGTGTCTTTTATGCCGCTTGAATCTTATAGCCTGTTTGCACTGTCATTTGTCTTATTCCGAGGGGTGATGACAATTTTTTTTTTCATTCAATAATTTTTCTTTTAATCCAATCAGAAACTTAATGTTTTATCTCTTGCTAAAATAAGTTTTATGAAGTTAGACGTTTAAAACCGTTCCTGCCATTTTTTTTTTTTTCATCATTCAGCTACTAACTCTCTATAAGGATCTTAGTCGTCCATGTATGAAGAACGCTTGATCCACTCCTACCGGTCTTTTAGAAGAAATTCAATAAAAAGTTTTCGTCTTATTAACTCTTCTCGAACTGACTATCTTCAGGCTCCCTCTTATTGCCACAATGTTGCATTTCTTAATATCTATTACGTTATTTTCATCCTAACTACTATTTTTAATTAGCTAACTGCATGCTTCCCCTTTTCTCGCCCTCTTACTTCACAAAAATTTCTGCTTTCTCTTACCTCTATTACGTCCACATTTATAATGCAGGAGTTAATCAGCATGTTCAATCTTTCATTGTCTTTTCTGATAAACCCTAAAACTGATTTCTTGCTTCTGTTTAACCCTTTCCCTTTACTTCACAGAGCTTTCTGCTTTCTTTTATTCCTAATTAATCCATATCTATACTGCAAAAGTTAACTAGTTTGTTCAATAATTTATTTTATTTTCTGGTAAACCCTGAAACTCCTTTACTACTCCTTTATATCCTCCTTCTTATGACCTAAAATTCTGCAAGAGGGATGTTTGAAGATACCTATCCTGTAGTTTTTTATTGATATTTTTCTTTCACGATCGTTTCTGAATCTTTATGGACTGGCATCTCAGTGAACATTTTATATATTTTTTGTTGTTGTTGGAACGGGAGGGAGGTGCCCCCACCCTCACATAAAAAAAAGTCTTCTCCACAGCGCAAGTGCAACTATGTGTCGACCCCTACCTCCGCCAGGCCAGTGATGCAAGTAACCTTAAATTTTTCGATGTCACTGGGGTGGGGAACAACGCACTCGGAATGCCATCAGTTCCATTTCGCAGCCAAAGGTAAAAAAAAAAAAATAAATAAAATAAATAGATAAATCAATAAATTAATAAGGAGCGGTAGAAAAAACTATTGCAGTTCCCAGCTGAGATCAAGGAGTTGAAGATACAGTAAAAATTGTCAGTAAGCTTATTGTCCTATGTTTGTATGTCAAAGAATGAGAGTTTCAAATAAAGGATTGCACTGTTTGAAATGTGTCGAAGTATAAGATAACATGTATAGAAGGAGAAAGTAATGGTTTACTTACAATGAATATAAAGTGGAAGGAAAACTGATAGAATTTGAGATAATTACTTGGCAAATAAGATAGTGTTGTGTGCGAAGGAGAGAAGAGATGCAGCGCCATGTTTTACAAATAGGTGACGAGAAGGTGAAGCAGGAAATGAAGTAACATATGCTAGTTGATGCAACTGTATGGTAGGAGTTCAGAGTACTGGTGATGGAATTTATCGACAACAAACGTTGGAAAAGAAATTACAAATAAGATTTGGAATGCAAATGTAATATTTCTTCTTGTATCTAAGCTGATTAAGAAAATGCAGTTTTCCTAACGTTTTATCATTTGAATCTAAATAATGCCGCTATTCAATACTTTTGTTGTTACTATCGACAATCGATAATACTGAACATACCAAAGAAAATATAGTTTTCTTGATCATAAGCAAAAATAAAGATAATATCATCTTTTAGGCTAAAATACTGTAAGAAAATGTAGGAGAGTAAATGTCTGGAAAGTTCAAGCTAATCCCAAAAGAAATTTTTCTATTAATGATAATTAAATCTCACCTGCAAGTTTCAACTAAAATAATCATACGAAAACATGTCAAATTGTTATTATTTACCTCTCATGATTTATGGTTCACACTGAGAAAGAGTATTCTGTAGATACTGCTTTATAGAAAAAAAAAAAAACAATATTCAATTATGTAACTCTGAAAATATTATTACCATGGAACAATCATCATCTCTAAAGAACAATTCTTCAACAACTATTTAAGTTTTACTCATGTAAGTAGTGCATTTTTTCTACCCGACAAGGTTCTTCAGTGTATGAGTTGTGTAATAGTATGAAAATGCGTTCATTATGCCGATTTCATGATGAATTCTAGAAAGATAAGTCGTAAGTGTCAGATGCAGAAAGTTGTAGTATAGTATACATCATCGAAGGGAATGGGAGGGGCGTGTCAGGGTGCTACGATTAGCACCGGTGTAGTACAGTCCTGGTGGGACATTTTTTGTAAAAATCTATGTAGCTTTAGTTAATAGTACAATGTGACAGATTCGGTAGATCACAGCTGTAATGCACAGGTTCCAACAACAATGAGAATCACTTGATGCAATTTTTTCATAATTATTTTTTTTATTCCCGTTCAATACAATTAAAGCTTTCGTGAATCATTATACATAACTAATGTTTTAAAAGAAAATTAGAACACACACATAAACACACATACACACACACACACACACACACACACACACACACACACACACACACACACACACACACACACACACACACACACACACACACACACACACACACACACACACACACACACACAGCGTAGTGTATGGTCAGCATGCCCAACCTACAACCAAAAGGATCAAGTTTGAATCCCAGGTAAATGTGCGAGCCTCTTAATTTGAAACTGTATTTAACCTATATACGAGATGTAATCAGAGCTGTTGTGGCTTCGCTGTCTAGGTTTGTAATTGTGATTAGCTTAATTCCTAAGCAGTAAGCTCTGAGCTCTTTCCGTAGAGTAAGTATAAATCTAGGTAACCAACAGACGACGGTAGATCAATGACACACACACACACACACACACACACACACACACACACACACACACACACACACACACACACACACACACACACACACACACACACAAACACAGAAGCAAAAAAAAAAAAAAAATCAATGGAGTGTCAGTGAATTCAATGATTTACACATCCCTTTGTATATCAGTACAGTGACCGCAACGTGGAGGTTCAAGGAACGAAAGTACTTTATTACGTAGCGACTTTCTTTTTCTTATCTTTTGGTTTTGTTACCGATCTAAATTCACAATTTATATATATATATATATATATATATATATATATATATATATATATATATATATATATATATATATATATATATATATATATATATATATATATATATATATATATATATATATATATATATATATATATATATATATATATATATATATATATATATATATATATATATATATATATATATATATATATATATATATATATATATATATATATATATATATATATATATATATATATATATATATATATATATATATATATATATATATATATATATATATATATATATATATATATATATATATATATATATATATATATATATATATATATATATATATATATATATATATATATATATATATATATATATATATATATATATATATATATATATATATATATATATATATATATATATATATATATATATTCATCTCTCATTCGTATTTGAGATCAAAGGAAGGAAGATGGTAATGATCTCTCTCTCTCTCTCTCTCTCTCTCTCTCTCTCTCTCTCTCTCTCTCTCTCTCTCTCTCTCTCTCTCTCTCTCTCTCTCTCTCTCTCTCTCTCTCTCTCTCTCTCTCTCTCTCTCTCTCTCTCTCTCTCTCTCTCTCTCTCTCTCTCTCTCTCTCTCTCTTGCTTTTGTCTGTCTGTGTCTGTCTCCCTTCTGGCTTCGATTGACATATGATGCAAACTCCAGAACGGGCGAACTACTGAGCCTTCAAAAGTTTAGATTGATCCTGAGAAAAGTTGTGCAATTACGGATATACTATTTGGATGAACCCAGGTGGAAGCGAGGAAGATCTTGGAGTTTGTAAGGTGAAAGATGATTGAGTGTACGGGGAGGAGCTGTAGGAGAAGAAGGATGAGAAACAGGAGGAGGAGGAGGACGAGGACGAGAAGGAGGAAGAAGAGGAAGAGGAAAAAGAAGAGAAAGAGGAAGAGGAAGAAGAAGAAGAAGAGGAAGAGGAAGAGGAAGAAAGGACGAGGAAGAGGAATACACAGTAATTAAAAAAAAAGAACGGACAACAATAGTCCTACTGTATCTAACGAGGCAAATGAATAACAGAGCTCAAGGAATAAAAGTAATGAAGTAGAAAGAAAAAGTCAAAGATATGATTGGAAAAGTTGAAAAGTAAATGCTGCTATCTATACGAAAAAAATAAATAAAATAAATAAATAAGTTCAGTAGCGATGTACGTTAATTGAAGGGTTGGTGCGAGGTGCTTGTCTAACCTATTGTAGTTTCTGTCGTGCTACTATCTATTACACGTGCTGGGAGAAAGTTCAACACCTTCATAAACTTATAAAAGAAATTATGTTTAGTTTTAATCTGAAACATTAACTATTATCTTATAGCTGTTATTTCGAGTAGTGTTGGTTTTGCCAGTGGTTAGATCTTTTTGATGTTTACACTATCAAACCCACGAAACATTTTAAATAGTTCAATCAGGTCCCATCGCATCATTTTCTTTAGACTGAACAAGCTGAGCTCCCTAAAACGCTCTTCGTATGGTTTCCCAGTCGTGGGATCATGTTTGTTACTACTTCTTCAACTTCCCTATATCTTTCCTGTAACAGGTGACTACACAGTTTTCAAGTTCGACAAGCGCATCAAACCTCGTCTATCGTCCTCCAGCCCAGTTACCCGCCACAGACGAACAATTGTATGAACAAATCGCGGACATTTGCTGCGTAAACAATTGCATAATTATGGGAGATTTTAACCTTCCAGTCACAAGGTGGGGCGAACCACTGACAGCTCACGCTGGCCAGCAGCTGTATAATAGCATGCTTGAAAGCTCCCTCCACCAACACATCAAACATCCGACAAGAGGTAACAATATCCTTGATATCGTTCTAACAAATGATGAGAATACTATTGAAAATGTGGAAATTGGACCAGAATTCAGTTCCAGCGATCATCGCACCTTAAAATTCACCATAAATTTTGACAAAGGAAAAGTGAATGAAAGTAAAGAAAAAGTGCCAGACTATCGGCGTGCAAACTACACAAGACTCCGTATGCAGCTTGCATCCATTGACTGGAATATACTGCTGGAAACACCAGATGTAGATAAGACATGGGAGGTGTTTGCTGAAAAGATAAATGATACAGCTAAGATGTGTATACCACTAAGAAACAGAAGGAAAATACTAAACACCAAACCGAAATGGTGGAATAATGAAATTAAAAGCTGTCTTCTAGCAAAGAAAGAAGCATACAACAAATACAAATTAACACAGCATAATAATGATAAATTAGAGCATGACAGATTGCGTAGACAAGCAAAAAAAGTTGATAAAAAGCAGCAAAAAAATCTGTAGAAGCTCAGATCGCAAACTCCTGTAAAACCAACCCAAAGGAATTTCACAGTTATGTAAAATCCAAAAGAGTCTTAGCCTCAACAATTGGTCCACTCATAACAGAAAACGGAAACCAAATAGATAACGAAGTTGAAATGGCAAACGTCCTAAATAGATTCTTCTCAACAGTCTTCACGACTGAAGATGTCCAAAATAGTCTGCCCATGCCAGAGCCTCAGGCACAAGGCAAAACACTGCCTGACTTCATAGTTACAGAAAATGAAATCCTCACAGTCATGAACAGCATGAACGTAAACAAAACGCCTGGACCAGACAAGATATCACCCAGGCTTCTCAAAGAAGCGAAAAATGAGCTCGTGAAACCACTCACGATTATATTCAATAAAACTTTACAAGCAGGAAAGTCCCCAGGAGTGGAAGCTAGCAAATGTCACGCCCATTTTCAAGAAAGGAAATAAATCACTCCCAGCTAATTACAGACCAATCAGCCTTACTTCAGTAGTGTGCAAGCTGATGGAAACGATAATCAGAGATAAGATTGTCAAATTTTTAGAAGAAAATAAGATCATGAAGGATTCACAACATGGTTTCAGAAACAAGAGATCCTGCTTAACAAACCTACTAGACTTCTTTTATGAAGTTTTTAACTCGTATGACGAGACAAAAGCAGTGGATGTTATTTATCTTGATTTCCAGAAAGCTTTCGACACTGTCCCTCACAAGAGGCTAATCAGCAAAGTAAAAGCTCACGGCATAGCTGGAAATACCCTGAAATGGCTGGAAGACTGGCTCTCTGACAGAAAGCAACGTGTTGTTATAAATGGAAAAGAATCAGAGTGGCACAATGTGAAAAGTGGTGTTCCTCAAGGCTCTGTATTAGGACCAGTTCTTTTCATTGTTTATATTAATGATATTGATGAAGGAATCACTTGTAAAATAAGCAAATTCGCGGACGACACCAAAATAATGAGCAAAGTTACATCAACGTCACAATGGCAAGAACTACAGTGTGACTTAAATAAACTGACACGCTGGGCAGAAAAATGGCAAATGAAATTCAATATAGAAAAGTGTAAAGTCCTACACATTGGAAGTAACAATGTACAAGCAAAATACGTAATGAGTAATGTACCTCTGGAAAGTGCTGAGAATGAAAAAGATCTTGGTGTTGTGGTGTCTAAAGATCTCAAGCCGAGCAAACACTGCACAGAAGCAGTAAAGAATGCAAATAAATTAGTTGGGTTCATTGGAAGAACCTTTGAATTTAAATCAGAAAAAGTTATCCTTACTTTATATAACTCATTGGTGCGTCCTCAGCTTGAATACTGTGTGCAGTTCTGGTCACCATATTACAGAAAAGACATTGAAAAACTGGAAAGGATCCAGCGTAGAGTGACCAAGATGATTCCGAGATTGAGAAACAAGCCGTATGAGGAACGACTGGAAGCATTAAATTTATTCAGCTTAACAAAGCGCAGGATAAGAGGAGACCTAATCGAAGTTTTCAAAATTTTTCAGGGATACAACAACCTTGATGTCAATAAATATTTTACTATTGATCATTCCACCATAACAAGGAATAATGGATTTAAAATTACACCAAAACGCTTTAAAACCCACGAGGCAAAGCACTTTTTCTTTAATAGAATAGTTAACATTTGGAATAAGCTTCCTTCTGAAATAGTAAACAGTACTTCCATTGCATCATTCAAAAACAAAATTGATAAATATTTAAAGAATAACCCCAACAAGCTCTCTTCTTGTCTGAATAATTAAACATGATACTATATTAACTTTCTTATAGATAGATATGTAGAGTTCACCGTAGGGTGAATAATAGAATCTCCTTTCATCCTTTCCTGTGAAAATTCCATGTCAGTTTTTTCCATACTGCATGGTACTTTTCCAAGCTATTTTCCATGCCAGCGAAAGCTGGAGGGAGTGGTGGGTGGGGAGGAGCCTTCTCCTGTACTGTCCTGTCTCTCTTATCTGTAGCCAGTTAGAAGTAGTTACCTAACAGCCTCGAAAGGACCAACAGGTCTGTTGCTGTTTGGCTTTCCTTTGTATTCCTTTGTATGACATGAATTAAAAAATGCTGCCAATAAACCCAATCAAGTTATTAGCTTTTTTAACTATTTCCAGGTAGTTTTTACTCGATTTGAGGTCTTAGATCATTATAACACCTAAGTCTTTTCTTCATTAACTTTGACATTCTTAGAGCGTTCATTGAATAATTGATACGATCATCATTACTTTCTACGTATGTGCAACACTACATTTATTAACAACGAATCTTATCTGCTATATGTATGACTAAGTGACTAAGCGGTTGATGTCGGTTTGTATTTTTTTTGTTTTTTGATGTAACTACTTTATTCATTATTTTAGTATCTCAGCGAACTTGGATACTTTGCAGGTAAAGTTCTTATTGATGTCATTAACGTAGAAAAGGAAAGAACTAAGTCGAACACAGATCCTTGTGATGCACCACTTAGACTTCTCTCTAGTTTGATGACGTACTATTTATAACGACGTTTGTAATATCCATTTCTAAGTTTTCCTTACTCTTTTCAATAAGGTTTTTTAATTGGTCCACAAGTCTACCATAGTTGCTGCCTTCGTTCTGAGATGACAAGTATTTACGGTAGGCACAATTTTTAGCGTCATAGGCGTGACTCAATATGCTTTATTTACTATATGGGTATATTTTTGTATCAACGTTATTTACGCATAAAGATAAATGACTTCGCAGTATTTTCCAAAGTTTACTTTAATTGTTTCCACTGTTCTTCAATGTAGCTCCCACCAAGTTCAGCATTTTAGTGTGAGGCATAGTCTCTTTTCTACACATTAATTTTTCGTCACTAAAAATGTGTTTGTATGCTTGAAAATTTATGTTAAAAGAGTGTCTTGTGCTAGCTGGTACTAAATTTCAGAACCAATAGGAATATTAATTAGTAAATCATTGTGCGTTGAAAGTATAAGATTTAACACATTGTCACCTCTTGTGGGTTCTTAAGCGTATTGTATTAGAGAACAATCTAACAAGTTATTCAAGTTATTGTATAAGTCGTGACCAGAGTGAGAGCGAAGTGGATTTCCCTAAGTTAACAGCAAATTGAAATCTCCACAGATGACAGCAACAAAAATGTGACTTATCTAAGTAATTTGCTCTTGTAGTTTCTTATCGGAGGAAACATTGTCTATAAATAAGAACTATAATTACTTTTTACAACGTACTGTTAAATGCAAGAAGACTGAATGTATGTAGTTCATTTTCTTGGTTTCAAGTTTCGTTGCCTGAAGACTGGCTTTTAGGTATATGAATATACCACCTCTTATTCCGTCTTGTCTCTCGCAGCTGAACATCTCATAACCTGGCAAGTTGTATTTTGCAAGAAAATCTCTCTTCGCTTAGTTTTGACCTAAACTCAGTAATGCTATTATGATAATTTTATAATGCTACCAAGGTTATATTCAAAAGGCTGCCAGTGTTGATTAAAAATGTTTTGACTATGTTACACGGATGTTGGGTCGCACGAGGAAACTACCAAGTGTCTGGAGCTGTGCGATCTTGCTGGTTGCCTTTTTGCTTGACACTTAAAATTTGATTACTAAGAAGCCTTCCAAGTCGTGTTGCTCCAATTCTATTTGGGTGTAAATCATCTGCCTATAGTAGAAAAGTTCATCATAAAAATCGTCTCAGTGATTCACAAATTCAACTCATTCCTCTGTGTAGAAAGTTAGACGACTGTTAGTGCTGAAGGCTCTGTTCTGCCCGTTCTCTGGTACGGAAAGAGGATGCCTGAAACAATATTTTTGGGATTTAGTATAGTACCACTATATCATCCTCTTATACTTTTTCATCAGCTCCTCAGACCTGGTATTTTCTCCATCATTGATTTTTTAATTGCGTGGATGAGAAGGAAGGTATCATCTGCAGATCCGCTGGCTGCCTCGTTACATGCTGCCGTAATATTATCTAGGCATCCACCAGGCATGCCTAAACGCTTCCATGACTTACGAGCTCTCCCAAAGAATTCGGATAGCTGACCTCTGGTTATTGAATCATCAGCCAGTCTCGTCTCTTGGCCATCTTCCTCTTCAGCTAAGATTTTATATCTATTGTGTGTAGGGATAGGCAGAAATTTCTTTATGTTCGTTGTGGTAGCCCGATTTCTAACCACAGTGTAGTACAGCGTCTGTAGGAGTACAACCTGTATTGGACACAACAGAAGAAACCTTTAGTATGTATTTCGAATTTCTTCACAATGTCTTCATATTCTAGCACTTCTCATGCTTTTCGTGGAGTATTTCTGTATAATTTTGTAGATGACACAGTCCGCAGGCGGATGAATTTCCTGAAATATTGAGGGGAAACCCTACCTCGATATGCTTCGCATTGTCTTAGGAGAGTAACGATGATGAGTCAGAGAGTTACTAAATTTCTGTAAAGATGTAACCATAAAGTGAATGAAAGAAAATTTTATTCATGGAGGTAAGATACTGCTGTGTTAGATGCCTCCACCATTAGGAGTTAGATCCCACAGGGTCTTGAAAATGCCACAAAGACTAATTACTTGCCTTGAGTTTCAATCATGAGTGAGACTTTCACAACATAGAGCTTGCAGTTCTGTCCCATAGAATGGAGCTGGCTAGTCACTCAAAGCAATACATGCAAAAGACGGATACAGAAGCAACACTCAACCTCATTTGCAGCCACACCTGTCACAACTCTGTGACCCCATGTGAAGTCTGGCTGCTATCATCTATCGACAGATGTTCTCAACAAACTCCAGAGACTATCAAATGTTCTTCCAGAGAGACCAAAAAAACTGAAATATTACTCCTGTAATATGAGTGAAGGATGGAAAAATATTGAGAACTAGTCGTTCTGAAAAAATAGGAATGGTAGGATCAGCAGAGGAGGGACGGGTAGTTCACATCAGCAATTGGTTCCCAGTGGGCTATTTTAATGTAAATATCCCCACACTTCTCTAAACCGCAGATCCAACTAAGTAGGGCATGACCTATATAAATAGGACCTTGGAACTCCAGCCATTGTCTTAATGAGGGAACCTCTGCCTGCATTCCAGTTCACCATTGTTGCTGCCCTATGGATTCATCGTAACCCTGGTCGTGATGTGAGGACCAGTTAACACTTTGTCTATGGATGACCTATGCACGAATGGATGGTCAAATTCCCTAAGGTAAGATAAATCGTTGCATACCGAGTAGAAGGAGGAGAAAGAGGAGGAGGAATAGGGAAGTGGGCAAGCGGGGTTGGGGAAGAGGAAGGAAAAGGAGGAGGAGGAGGAAGAGGAAGAGGAAGAGGAAGAGGAGGAGGAGGAGGAGGAGGAGGAGGAGGAGGAGGAGGAGGAGGAGGAGGAGGAGGAGGAGGAGGAGGAGGAGGAGGATCAGCTGTTAGAGATGGAGGAGAAATACATAGTAATACCTAGGAATTATGAATGAGGTCATACGACCTATAACGAAGGCTCTCGTTTATATATATATATATATATATATATATATATATATATATATATATATATATATATATATATATATATATATATATATATATATATATATATATATATATATATATATATATATATATATATATATATATATATATATATATATATATATATATATAAGTGGAAGAAAAAAAACTATAAAATTGGTAGCAAAGATAGAAAAGATGAAGTTCGTCCCCACCCATCGCTCCTTCCAGCATTGCCTGGAGGGAGATGGAAAACTAGAAAACATTTCTAAGAAGTATTATGCAAAAAGGAATAAAAAGAAAAGGTTTTCTACATGATATATCTCTAATTTATCTTTAAACATAACAATAATGTTCACCTTTTTATGTATGAGAGAAGGCCAGCCAAGGGCAACACAATGTTAAAAAGAAAGGCCCACTTGATGCTGGTTCTCTAAAAGATAATAAGGGTTATTGAAAAATAGGGAGCAAATGTCTTGACACCTCTCTCTTAAAAGAAGTCAAGTCGTAGGAAGACGGAAATACAAGCAAGCAAGGATTTTCAGAGTTTACCAGTGAAGGGTATGAATGATTCAGAGTACTGGTTAACTCTTGCATTAGGGAGTTTGACAGAAAAGTGATGAGAGAAAGAAGAAAGCCTTGCGCAACGAGGCCGCGGGAGGAGGGGAGGCATGCAGTTAGCAAGATCAGTAGAACAGTTAGCATGAAAATAGCGATAATAGATAGAAAAAGGTGCAACATTTTGGTGGTGAGAAAGAGGCTGAAGACATTCAGTCAGAAGAGGGGAGTTGATGAGACGAAAAGCTTTAGATTCCACCCTATCTAATAAAACTGTGTGGGTGGAACTCCCCTAAACATGCGAAGAGCACTCCATACATGGGCGGATAAGGCCCTTGTACAGAGTAAGCAGTAAGAGGGGCGAGAAAAACTGGCGGAGGCGGAGCAGAACGCCTAACTTCATAGAGCTGTTTTAGCAAGAAATAAGATGTGAAGTTTCCAGTTCAGATTATGAGTAAAGGACAGACCGAGGATATTCAATGTAGAAGATTTGAGTGTCAATGAAGAGGAGCGGATAGTTTTCTGGAAGGTTGTGTCGAGTTGATAGATGGAGGAATTGAGTTTTTGAGGCATTTAAAACCACTAGACTTTCTCTGCTTCAATCGGAAATCTTAGAAATATCATAAGTCAGCATTTTTTGGCGTCCCTGCGTGGTCTGTTGACTTCCTGAAGGTTTGTAGTTTTCCCTAAAACTTACCCGTTTTCTTCCATACCCATTCCATACCCATTCTCTACACTATCACTTTAAGTCACATTTTACGCTTCTGAAAACTGTGTCTACTTATTACTAGCTTCTTTCGACTTGCTTCACAAGCACAAAATGCACATCTTGTTCCTCTTCATTTCTTCTCTCAGTAGACAACAGACAAATACATACACGCATACCAATATATTTATACTATATCTATTGTTGAAAGAGTATGTATATGTTCAAGCTGTATAAGGTCCTCTGTGTATGTTTTTGAGAGAATCTATATCGCCTGGTTTAGTCTAGGTTTAGGCTTAGCACAGTAGTATGAGGAGAATCTTCCAGATAGCCCTTACCGGACTACATACGGCGGGACTCGCTCCTGTTTGAGCAACATGAAAGGCAGAACCCTCATAGGGGAACCACTTTACAGGTAGGACGTCTCTGAAAGGACGTGGAAAGATGTAGGATGGTATCATCAGCGTAGGAGTGGATAGGGCAAGAAGTTTGGTTAAGATCATTAATGAACAATAGAAAGAGTGTGGGTTACAGGACAGAACCCTAAGGAACACCATTATTAATAGATTTAGGAGAAGAACAGTGGCCGTTCACTTATACGGATAGTTTAATAGTCTAGATGGTGGACTCAGAAGTACTTTGACTACAAGTCTTCCTCAGAGATTGAGCAAGATTTGTGGTCGAAATCTATGAGAAGTAAAGTATTGCTCATTTAACCTGAGATTTGTCTATCTGCGCTGCTTCTTATTAATTTGTCAGCTCTCAAATCAAATTTATAACATTTCTACCATTCCGTGTACTTCCATCTTAATTGAAGGGTACCTATGTTGTACGGTGTCGAACGCTTTTAAAATCAAGTTATATAATGTCAGATGCGCCTTGCATTTCATTACTCGAGAATATGCAATTTTTTTGAGAGATTTTTGAGATTAGGTCTGCTGTTACAAAAGCCATGTTGTGTGTCTAATATCAATTGGTGACTGTTTGAAAAAACATGTGATATTGTTTTTAAGTATTACAATTAAAAATTATGTAACTACCGCGGTAAAACTAACGAGTCTATAGTTTCCAACTTCACTTTTTTTTTTCTTGAAAATCAGTGTAATGTTTCCACATTCCTAATGACTCGGTACTATTCTTTCATATAACAAAGTACTGAAGATCAATTTCAAGGGCAACACAAGATCATCTTGACATTCTCGCAATAATATTGTTGATATTTTATCAGCGTTCTGTGCTTCTGTAGGATTTAGGTTTTGTAGGTATTTGGTAATGTCGCCTTTGCTTGTTCCATCTATCCCTAGTTTTTCTTTTTCTGATTCTTTAAACATATTGATCGCTGTCGGCAATGTCGATGTATCTTCTGTAATAAAGACGTTGTGGAAAAAGTTATCAAGGATCGTTAAACTATTATTACGGTCTCTAACTAGCATTTTATTAGTATCTTTTATGGATCAAAATATTTGTTTAGTTGTTGTTTTTTCTAATACTTATGTATTGTAAGAAATCAGTATATATTTTTGGGTTGTCTTGATATGTTTATTTTAAGATTACATAACGTATATAATCATTATCTAATACCCATTGTTTTTATTTGACATATAAACTCTTTTTTTTCTGTTGAAGATGTGTTTTGTGGCATTCGTCATCCATTAATAGTTTTTACTGTTATTTATCCTTTTTCATATCAAACACATCTACTTCCTTTCTGCAGCTCTTACAAATTATCTTGAATGTTGAGAAGGAAATCAGGATATTTCTATGTAAGACGGAACAACTGGGCAATGCAACACAAAAAAAGTTCTCACTTAGTTTTCAGTCCCCATAGAGTTAGCCAAAAGAAATGGATAAATGTCTTGAGACCCACTTCTTCAAGGAAGTCAAGTCATAGGAAGTTGGAAATACAGACACAGGTAGCGAAATCCAGAATTTACCAGAGAAAGGTATGAATGATTGAGAGTAGTGCATTAGGGAGTTGGACAAAAAAAAAAAGCCTTGTGCAGTGAGGCCGCAGGAGAATGGGAGGTATTTACTCAGCAGAAGAATAGTTAGCATGAAAACAGCGGTAGAAGATAGCAAGAGGGAGGGAGGCGGTGGCGTAGTGGATAAGGTAGTGAGCATGGGATCATGCAGACGTCCATGCGAGTGGTTTAAGTTTACCTACATGTCACCATGGTACTCAAGTTCTAGGTGGAAGTATAATTGCCTTACACCAAAGATGCGCTTGAATGGTGATATGGGCCCTAATATCTGTACCACTATAAGTAAAATTGCCTGTGCTGTTAAATGGGTAGAAGCTGAACAGCGCTTCTCACACTCTTCAAGTAAACCTACAGGCATTATAGGTTGTGAGAGGCATCGCATTATTTCCCCTTTATTTATTTATAGTATATGCGTAGCCTCTGGCCACCCAAGCGCGCTGTTCCGCTGTGCGGCCAACCACCCTCTCATAGTTTCCACCATTTTGTTGTGCCTGCGAGCCTCGACTCAGTACCGGCCAGTCTTCAGCGGAGTTAATTAACACGTACGCTCTTGGCACAGTAAGAGACACGTGTGGCTGGACTGTGCGTTAGCAGTACTCATTAGTCATCGGTCTGGGAGTTGTGCCCTCCTGTTGAGTAGCTGGCTTGCTACTGGGTAGACCGTGACTGTTAGAGCAACGGGCTTGTTGCTCTGGGAGAGGTGTAGTAAGTTTGGCTGCATTTCTCGTGCGTTCGTCCACTCGTGGTGTGGTGGCGCGGAGGAGAGACACGTTTTGTCTCGTCCTGTTTGTTTTGTTGGTGGCCGTGGTCACCAGTGTGGTTTGGTGGGCGGCTGTGTGACCCCACCATCGTTTGTGTAGTATCAGTAGTATACTGTTTATAGTATCAAGGTATCCTTCAGCGGAGATAGACACGCACTCTCGTGGTCTGGCACAGGGTAGGGAGAATCGTGTTGCTGGGCTTCTCTTGTTGCTCACTAGTCATCGGTCTGGGAGTTGTGCCCTCTCTTGAGTAGCTGGCTTGTTACTCGGTAGACCGTGGCTGTGTAGGACAACGGGCTTGTTGTCCTGAGGAAAGTGTAGCCGGTTGGGGGCTACATTTCCTGTTGTGCGTTCGTCCACTCGGGTGTGGCGACGCGTAGGGACGCGGTATTGTTTCGTCCTGTTGTTGCTGTTGGTGGTTGTAGTCACCAGTGTGGTTTGGTGGGCGGCTGTGTGCCCCCATCATCTTTGGTGTAGTATCAGTAGTATACTGTATTGTAGTGGTAGTAGCCACGCACACTATTGAATGCTGAGAGGCTTCATGTCGGCCAGTGGTGCGTAGTTGTCGTCCGCCAGACTTGGCTGTGTCAAGTATCTCGACTCCGTGTATAGCTGTTGTCACGCGTAGGTGGTGTCTGGGCTTGTGTGTACACCACCGGATGTGCTGTACACATCATATATTGTAGTAGTCGTAGGCTAGGGGTGTCAGTCTGACAGGTGTTAGGAAGCACTTGTCGTAGTAAGATAGTATAGTAATATATACACTGCGCGTTTTGTCCCAGTCTGTGATTCATCACCGTCTGTGGACAAGGCGTGCGGAGAGGCATTAATACTTCATAGAGAAGTGGGTGGAATTTTCTTTGTGGGCGGTTTCTCTAGGGGGTATTAAGGCCTCGCCCTGTTACACATAGCATCTACCATTTATAAATTCTACTTGGTTGGGTACAGGAGGAGACCTTACAGTGGGGGAAATTATACACTGTTGGCGACCTTGAAAGAACCTGAGGGTTACGGCAGCTGTGAGTTATAGTTGTGGGGACTCTGTGTACTGACCGTAGCAAAGTTGTCGATTTTGCCAGAATAACACTCTAGTGAGCTGTAGCAGTTAACCGCAACCGTGGCGTACGTAACAAGGTCTTAACATAAAAAAAAGATGCAACATTTTGGCAGAGAGAAAGAGGCTAAAGACAATCAGTCAGAGGAGAGGATTTGATGAGACGAAAAGCTTTTGATTTCCTCTTATCTAATAGAACTGTGAATGGAACCACCCCCAATACATGCGAAGAATATTCCATACATGAGCGGATGAGGCCCTTGTACAAAGCAAGCAGTTGGATGGAGGGGTGGGTGAAAAAAAAAAAATGGTTGAGAGGCCTCAAAAACGCATAACGCCATAAAAGCTGTTTAAGCAAGAGATGAAATGTGAAGTTTCCAGTTTAGAATATGTGTAAAGGAGACAGAGAATATGTAGTGTAGGAAAGGGTGGACAGTTGTCTGAAAGGTTGTGTCGAGTTGATAAAAAGAGGAATTGTGTTTTTGAAGTACTGAACACTTCTACGTTTTCTTTGTTTTTTATAAAAAAATATAAGAAAGATCTGAAGACAGGCGTTCCGTGGCCTCCCTGCGTAAATTTTGTTTGATATTTATATCTTATGTAGGAAAGATTTACGAATATTTTTTTCTAATGTAATTAGGTGTGTTTGAGTCTTTTTCCGCTGCATTCTTTTTATAGGCACACTATAAGAAAGCCTTACAGAAATTGATTTATAGGAAATGAAAAAAGACTTATAGTGCTTAAATGATAAGAGATTTTCTATGTTCATAACAATGCATATTTGCTATTGTTTTTGTTTTGGTCTTTATGATGTACAACTGACTAGCGGTTATTGTATTTTTATTCATGTTGTTATCACTGCGTTCATAAAGTATCCTTCTAAAGAGCTGCATGTAATTCTATATTACAATGTGTGATAAGCCTGTTCCTAACACATTTTCATAAGAAAAAAAAAATCTTTGGGGATAAATGCATCATCATGATTCTTAGCGTGGTTAAAAAGTTGCAAAATTTTTTTTAAAAACTCTGCATCAAATCATATTTTATAAAAACTACCAACCAGCATGGAAAAATAGAGCAATTAAGGAAAAGAAAATGTTTTTTTTTCTCTTAACGAAATCAGTTGACAAATTCAGTGGAGAGAGAGAGAGAGAGAGAGAGAGAGAGAGAGAGAGAGAGAGAGAGAGAGGGAGGGAGGGAGTTAACTATCTTCTCGTAATCTCACGTGTATTTGACATATTAGGAAAATTTGGTAATTTTATAAGAAGCCAAGAGATTTATCGATATAAATTAGCTGTACTTTAATCATTCTATCTTATTCCTAACAAGTATAGTGAAGAAAAAAGCGATGAGGGAAGACACACACACACACACACACACACACACACACACACACACACACACACACACACACACACACACACACACACACACACACACACACACATACAGGTGAACAGGGGCTACACGTAAAAGGAGACACACCCAAATATCTCCACCCAGCAGGGGAATCGAACCCCGGTCCTTCACAAGCCAGATGACCGGGGTTCAATTCCCCGGCTGGGTGGAGATATTTGGGTGTGTCTCCTTTCACGTGTAGCCCCTGTTCACCTAGCAGTGAGTAGGTACGGGATGTAAATCGAGTTGTGACCTTGTTGTCCCGGTGTGTGGTGTGTGCCTGGTCTCAGGCCTATCCGAAGATCGGAAATAATGAGCTCTGAGCTCGTTCCGTAGGGTAACGTCTGGCTGTCTCGTCAGAGACTGCAGCAGATCAAACAAGAACACACACACACACACACACACACACACACACACACACACACACACACACACACACACACACACACACATATACAGATTAAATTAATATTTCATCTCTATCTTCTGTATTTTGTTATTTTCATCCCTTGAGCTATTTTCAATTTTGCTCTTTTGCTTTTTGCCTTACTTACCCTTGCCTTTACATTTCATCCATGAAGATGAAAAAATAAGTATTAATTCTACATCCACGTTAGACTCTTCCTCTTCCTCCATTTACTTATTTTCTGTTCTCTCTCTCTCTCTCTCTCTCTCTCTCTCTCTCTCTCTCTCTCTCTCTCTCTCTCTCTCTCTCTCTCTCTCTCTCTCTCTCTCTCTCTCTCTCTCTCTCTCTCTCTCTCTGCCGTAGATTGAATAACCAGAATCTGTTGCTCTTCTATGTATCGGAAGAGGCTTATGTTCTAATTTAGTGCACTATAATTAGCGTAATTATATCAGTGCATAAATTCCTATAAATTCGAAGTCTCTATTCACGGCACTCCATTCCTATAACTACTCTGCACCATTCCAATTCCCATGAGAGAGAATCAAGAGACTGTGGCCCGCACGAGACCTAAATGCCAGTTTTAATCAAGAGGTGAAGTGTCATAAGTTGTATTTCCTAATTACTGCATCTTTCCTTTTTTTTTTTTATATCTTGGATTTATCATTGATGGTATTGTTATCATTCTTATCATTATTATTATTGTTATTTTTATTCTATTGTTTTATTATTATTA
>NC_059296.1:24038831-24043831 GCF_017591435.1 Portunus trituberculatus
CATGTCTCCTTTTGTTGTAACCCTATACCACTTAAAGACTTCTACGAGGTCTCTTCTTAATCTACGTCCCTCTAAGGAATACAAATTAATTTTCTTCAGTCTCGCTTCGTAGGGAATATTCCTCATCTATCTTTATATATCCTCAATTGCACTGATTCTAAAAGGCCTATATTCTTGCTATAATGTGGGGACCAGAACTATACCGCATAATCTAGATGCGGTCTGATCAGTACCAAATATATTTTTCATATTACTTCGGGACTTCTGCTTTTAATACTCCTAAAATCGAATCCTAATACCCTGTTTGCCATATTTCTAGCCTCTAGGCAATGCTTTCGCTGACCAATATCGGAGTTAACTATAAATCCCAAGTCTTTTTCATATTTTGAACCTACTAGGACCTCCTTGTTTATCGTGCATCTATTGTGTGGATTCCTCTTCCTACGCTAAGTTCTTTCTATTTCTTAATGTTGAAATGCATTTGCTATTTGCCTGTCTATTCATTCATCCTCTCTAAATCTGCCTGCAAGATGATGGCATTTCACTCTGACATAATCAGCCTACCTATCTTCGTGTCATCTGCAAATTTATTAATATCACAACTTATTCCACTATCCAAGTTCACATATATATATATATATATATATATATATATATATATATATATATATATATATATATATATATATATATATATATATATATATATATATATATATATATATATATATATATATATATATATATATATATATATATATATATATATATATATATATATATATATATATATATATATATATATATATATATATATATATATATATATATATATATATATATATATATATATATATATATATATATATATATATATATATATATATATATATATATATATATATATATATATATATATATATATATATATATATATATATATATATATATATATATATATATATATATATATATATATATATATATATATATATATATATATATATATATATATATATATATATATATATATATATATATATATATATATATATATATATATATATATATATATATATATATATATATATATATATATATATATATATATATATATATATATATATATATATATATATATATATATATATATATATATATATATATATATATATATATATATATATATATATATATATATATATATATACACATATATATATATATATATATATATATATATATATATATATATATATATATATATATATATATATATATATATATATATATATATATATATATATATATATATATATATATATATATATATATATATATATATATATATATATATATATATATATATATATATATATATATATATATATATATATATATATATATATATATATATATATATATATATATATATATATATATATATATATATATATATATATATATATATATATATATATATATATATATATATATATATATATATATATATATATATATATATATATATATATATATATATATATATATATATATATACACACACACATATATATATATATATATATATATATATATATATATATATATATATATATATATATATATATATATATATATATATATATATATATATATATATATATATATATATATATATATATATATATATATATATATATATATATATATATATATATATATATATATATATATATATATATATATATATATATATATATATATATATATATATATATATATATATATATATATATATATATATATATATATATATATATATATATATATATATATATATATATTATATTATATATCAAGCAGAACTCTTTTCTCAAAATTCTGTTAACAACTCCACTTCGGATGATTCCAGGCTTGTCCCTCCCTTTTCTCTTCCGTCTGACTACGTATTTCACGCCTTCAAAGTTTGTAATGATGTTTTCCATGCCCTGGCTGGCCTAAACTCTAGGAAAGCTGATGGACCTGTGCTTCCGTATTTACATCTTGCTTGGTCAAACTCTTTCAACTATGTCTGTCAACTTCTACCTTTCTTTCTTGCTGGAAGTTTGCCTACATTCAGCCTGTTCCTAAAAAGGGTGACCGTTCTAATCCCTCAAACTACCGTCCTATAGCTTTGATTTCTTGCTTGTCAAACGTTTTTTTTTTTTTAATCTATCCTCAATAAGAATATTCTTAAACATCTGTCATTTCACCATCTATCTGATCACCAGTTTGGCCTCCGTCAAGGTCGCTCTACGGGTGATCTTCTGGCGTTTTTTTAGAGATTTCGGTGAAACTTTTGCTGTCGTTTATGATAGAGTCTGGCACAAAGCTTTGATCTAAAAACCACCTTCCTACGGTTTCTATCCTTCTCTCTGCAACTTTATCTGAAGTTTCCTTTCCGACCAGTAGATCTTTCTAAGATTTCTGATTGGGGCAGAGATAACTTAGTAGTGTTCAATGCCTCAAAAACTCAGTTCCTCCATATATCAGATCGACACAACCTTCCAGAGAATTATCCCCTCTTCTTCACTGACACTTATTTGTCTCCCTCTTCCACACTGAATATTCTCGGTCTGTCCTTTACTCATATATAATCTTAATTGGAAACTTCACATCCCATCTCTTGCTAAAAATAACTTCTATGAATTTAGGCGTTCTGAGTCATCTCCGCTTCTTTTTCTCGCTCCTCTAACTGCTAACTCTCTACAAGAGCCTTATCTGTCCTTGTATGGAGTACTCTTCGCATGTCTGTAGGTGCTCCACTCACAGTTTTATTAGATAGGGTTGAATCAGAAGCTTTTCGTCTCATCACCTCCCCTCCACTGACTGCCTATCCTCTGCCTCTTTCTCACCACCGAAATGTTGCATCTCTTTTTTATCTTTTATCAATATTTTTATGTTAACATCTCTATTGACTTAGCTAACTGCATGCCTCTCCTTCTCCTGCGGCCTCGCTGCACAAGGTTTTTTTTCTTCCTCTCATCCCTATTCTGTCCAACTCTCTTATACAAGAATTAACCAGTATTCTCAATCATTCATACCTTTCTCTGGTAATCTCTAGAACTCCCTGTCTGCTTTTGTATTTCCATGTTCCTACGACCTGAACTTCTTTTAAGATAGAGGTTTTAAGATATTTGTACCTGTCTTTTGGCTTATTCTTTACCTATTTTTAGGGAACTTGTAATTCAAATACGCCTTTTTTTAAATATTTTTTTGCCTTTCATTAGTTTCCCTCGCGTAAGAAAAGAAAATTATATATATATATATATATATATATATATATATATATATATATATATATATATATATATATATATATATATATATATATAATGTAATAATTGACCTATAACTGATCCCTGTTGCATATAGCTGACCACACTCTTGTCATCGAAAAGGTCATCACTCTGGATCTCCCTCCCTATTTCATAGCGTAGCTTGCCGACTTTCTGACGGGGAGGCGACAGGCCACCCGTAATCGAAGTTCCGTCTCCTCTTTTCAAAAGCTGACATGTGGAGCCACCTTGGTCATCAAATACGGTTCATTGTATTTCCTCATACAAATTAATGATGTTTGTATTGCTGGAAGTATGTGGACGGCTACACCTTGGGCATGCCAATCAACACTAGGGATTCAGACTATTCGGCTCTTCAAGCAACTCTGGAGTGTCACTCTATCCACTGGGCCATGGGAACCTCCAGCAACTCTGGAAGACCTACAGGCGAGGACCGAGGAGAACAGGATGACAATCAACCACAACAAGACTGTGATAATGCACGTCTTTACCTACTCAGCGGCAGTGCCTCCGCCCCAGCTCTTTGTGTGGCCCCGTCGCCTTCAAGTGGTCTGTCGGCTAAGCTTCTCGGGGTCACGGTGGACGACCAGCTGGCCTGAAAGGAGCATGTCACCATCACAGTCAGGTCAGCGGCCTACAGGCTGTACAATGTACATCCTGTGCAGATTCAAGTCCTTGGAGACGTCAGCAGATGAGCTTAAGTGGATGTACCTCGCCTTTTTCCTCTCCAAGCCCATGTATGTGTCCACTGACGGAGGTGCGCTCCCTGGAGGGTCAACGGGTGATGCTGCCCTGCGAGGTGCCTTCACCCATTCCCGGGGACGATATCATCCTGGTCTTGTTTTACAGGGATGCGCTGGGTACACCCATATATGTCTCCGTTACATGGTCCTCCTCTCTTAGCTCCACTCAGCAGCAGCAGCTGGAGAATGTGCAAAAGAGGGCATGCAGGATCATCCTCGGCCCTGCCTATAACACAAACTAAAAACGCCTTAACTACCCTTAGTCTGCCCAAGCTACCAAACACCGAGAGGTCCTGGAGAAACTTGGGAGGGGGCTGCTGTGTCACCCACGCCTACGCCACCTACTCCCTCTGACGCGCGTCACCTAGTCCGTGCCACAAGACACCACAACTTAATACCCCTAAGGGCAGCAAACACGGACTGAGACCACCTCCATGTGATCTCCACCATGGTGTGAACAATAAATCACTTGGTGTTCTAACCTTAAGCCTCCCCGCATCCACCATGTAAATTTTTCAGTATCCATACACTGCAATTTTAAATAATAAATAAAATAAATTAAAACATTATTATTATTGTCATTGTTATTATCATTAATGTTATTATTATTGTTATTATTATTATTATTATTATTATTATTATTATTATTATTAGTAGTAGTAGTAGTAGTAGTAGTAGTAGTAGTAGTAGTAGTAGTAGTAGTAGTAGTAGTAGTAGTAATATTGTTTTATTATTATTATTATTATTATTATTATTTTTATTATTATTATTATTATTATTATTATTATTATTATTATTATTATTATTATTATTATTATTATTATTATTATTATTATTATTATTATTATTATTATTATTATTATTATTATTATCATTATTATTATTATTACTGTTATAAATATTATTATTGTTATTA
>NC_059296.1:24046331-24048831 GCF_017591435.1 Portunus trituberculatus
CATAATATAGGAATTATGTAAATTTTGCATCCCATAAACCCAAGTTAGCAGCTGGAAGGGCGAGAAAAACTGGCAGAGACGTCGCAGAACGCCTAATTTCAAAGAAACTGTTTTAGTAAGAGATGAGATGTGAAATTTCCAGTAAAGATAATGAATAAAAGACAGACCAATTATATTTAGTGTGAAAGAGGGAGACAGTTGAGTGTCATTGAAAACGAGGGGATACTTGTCTACAAGGTTCTGCCGAATTGATAGATGGAGGAATTGAGTTTTTGAAGCATTGAAAACTACTACGTTTTCTCTGGCTAAATCAGAAAGCTTACAGAGATCAGAAATCGGGCGTTCCGTGGCGTTGGTCATCTCTGAAAAGACGTGGAAAAATGTAGGGTGGTATCATCAGCGTAGGAGTGGGTAGGGCAAGAAGTTTGGTTAAGGTCTTTAATGAATAATAAAAGGATTGTGGGCGATAGGACAGAACCCTGAGGAACACCACTGTTAATAGATTTAAGAGAAGAACAGTGGCCGTTTACCACGGCTGAAATAGAACAGTCGGTAAAGAAACTTGAGATAAAGTTGCAGAGGAAAGGATAGAAACCGTAGGAGGGTAGTTTGGAAATCAAAGCTTTGTGCCAGACTCTATCAAATGCTTTTGATATGTCTAACGAGAGAGCAAAAGTTTCACTGAAATCTCTAAAAAAAGGATGACCAATATTCACTGAGGAATGTCAGAAGATCACCAGTAGAGCGACCTTGACATAAGCCATACTGGCGATCATATGGAAGATTGTTAAGTGACATATGTTTCAGAATCATCCTATTTAGGATGTATTCATAAAAAAAATTTAGACAATCAAGAGATTAAGCTATAGGGCGGTAGTTTGAGGGATTAGAACGGTCACCATTATTAGGAACAGGCTGAATATAAGCAAACTTCCAGCAAGAAGGAAAAATAGGAGTCGATAGTCATAGTTGAAAGAGTTTGGCCAGGCAAGGTGGAAGCATGGAAGCACAGTTTTTGAGAACAATAGGATGGACCCCATCATATCCATAAGCCTTTTGAGGATTTAGGCCAGCGAGGGCATGGAAAACATCATTACGAAGAATTTCATATGAAGACATGAAATAGTTGGAAGGAGGAGGAAAGGGAGGAAGAAGCTCAGAATCATGCAAGGTGAAGGTTTTAGCAAAGGCTTAAGAGAAAATTTAAGCTTTAGAGACAGAAGAGATGGTAGTGGTGCTATTATGATGAAATATAAGAGGGAAACATGAAGAAGTAAAGTTATTGGAGATGTAATTGGCCAGATGCCAGCAGTCACGAGTGGAGTTAGATTTTGAAAAACGTTGATATCTTTTTATATAAAGGAATATTTGACAAGCTGAAGAACAGACTTGGCATGATTCTGGGCAGAAATATAAAGTGCGTGAGATTTAGGAGATGGAATGCTCAAGTACCTTTAGTGGGTAACCTCTCTATCACATATAGCACAAGAACATGCTGTGTTGAACCAAGATTTAGAAGGTTTAGGTTGATAAAAGAATGAGGAATGTACGCCTCTATGCCAGGCACTATCACCTCCAATTTGCATTCAGCACTTAGAGATGGTTCTCTGACATGGAAACAGTTATCATTCCAGGGAAAATCACCATGATACCTCCTCAGGACCCCCATCTGAGAGAGGTAAAACGCCAAAGGCACCTCCGCTTTAGAGGATCATGAGGAGGGATTGGAGAAATAGGACAAGATACATAAATGAGATTGTGATAAATGATAAATTGACAACATAAGCGGCAGAAATAGAAGTGAGGGAAAGATAAAAAATGTTGGGCGTATCTCCAAGACGATCAAGAATACGAGTAGGATGTTGCACAAGTTGCTCTAAGTCAAGGAGGATAGCAAAGTTGAAGGCTAGTTCACCAGGATGGTCAGTGAAGAGAAACGAAGCTGGTGGTGAACATTGAAATCTCCAAGGATGGAGATCTCCGCGAAAGGATAGAGGGACAGAATGTGCTCCACTTTGGAAATTAAATAGTCAAAGAATTCATTATAGTCAGAGGAGTTTGGGGAGAGATAGACAGCACAGATAAATTTAGTTAGAGAGTGACTGTTGAGTCGAAGCCAGATGGTGGAAAACTCAAAAGATTCAAGAACGTGGGCACGAGAACAACTTAAGTCGGTGTGTACACAGACGCAACATCCAGTTTTGGAACGAAAAGGAGGATAAAGTAGGAGGGAACAGAGAAGGGGCTACTGTCAGTTGCCTCAGATGTGTTTCGGTGAGGAAAAGAAGATGAGGTTTAGTATAGGAGAGGTGGTGTTCCACAGATTAAAAATTAGATCTAAGACTGCAAATGTTGAAGAAGTTAATGAAGAAAAAGTTGAGGGAGGTGTTAAGACATTTTGGGTCGTCATCGAGAGAGAACTCCGATCTTGGGACATTTCTGGTCCCCTCCCCAGAAGGGGACTCTGAAGCTGGTTTGGAAGTCCCTATTTTTTAATTTT
>NC_059296.1:24053831-24078831 GCF_017591435.1 Portunus trituberculatus
TGCATGTTGTTGCAAGTTGGCCTGGCAGCATACATGACTCAAGAATATTTTCTAATTGTCGTATCTGTCATCTTCTAGATCAAGGAGATTACAGGGGTTTATATTTGTTAGGGAATAGTGGGTATCCGAGTCGGGAATATTTACAGACTCCACTTCTACCTCCAAGAACTGAAAAGCATAGGAGGTATAATGTAGCTCATATACAAACACGGAACTGTATTGAGAGGGCATTCGGTGTACTGAAAAGAAGATTTGCATGCTTAAGCATACCCCTGCGAACCAAACTTCCCAATACAAAAAGAATTGTGATGGCATGTGCTGTTTTGCATAACATTGCTATTTCAAGAAGAGTGGACATTTTAGATGTTGAGGTTGAGGTACAGGAAGTAGTTGATTTATTGGAGGATGAAGATGAACATGAACTGGATGCCACACAAGTTAGGGAATCATTAATTCAAAGATGGTTCTGAGGGCCAGTTTCAAGAACTTTTCCCTGTGTAACCGATTGGGCTCCAGTGTAATAATACTTTTTCTTTTCTAGTTCTTGCTTGATAGGATTAACACTTTAAGTGTAAATAAGAATATATATAAGGTTCCAAAAGGTAAAGAAAGGAAAATTATATATAAGATCTTATGGTGTATAATGTAGGTATTGCAAAGTACAAATAGTATGTAAGAATGAATAAACTTAACCATCTACTTTTAATGCTAATCATTATACTTTGTGTGTGTGTGTGGAAAAAAAAAAAACTGATTAACAGTGTTGCACATATTGCATTGAACTTCTTGGTAATTGTCTCCCAAGCTTCCTGTTTCTTAGCTATCATGGAGTAATTACCACTTTTATCAAGCACGACGTTGAATTGGTTGATAAGATCAACCAACGTGCTTTTCTGGTCGCTGGTTAGCGACGTCAACTTTCTCTTCCTTGAGACATGTTATCAGCTGATCGAACGAAATTGTTTACGTTTTCACCAGGTTTTCACTCACATATAGTCAGTGGAGGAATTCTTTGCGTCGCAGACACACGTTTTCGCTATGGATCATTGTCCTGCTTCAAGCTCGCCATATGGCCACCTTCATGCTCAAGTTAAGGCATTTATTCATAACATCAATAAGTATTTTTTGGAAGAAAAGGCAAACGGAGCACCTATAGGCTACTGCCGGTGATCTGTGATGTGGCACACTGAGGGAGTCCCGTGGTTACCACACTCTATCGGCCATTTATCACTGCGGCAAGTATACCAAACGTATTATCATCATTATCGTCAGCATCATTACCCTCATGATTACTATCCTATTTTTTATTTATTTTTCTTTTGCTTAATTTTCGCTAAGGATTATTTGTTTGAATAACGTGTTGAAAACCAGTGACAAAATGATTAAGAGAAAAAGTAAAGCGAGAAAAGTTTTGGGTGTGATTGATTATATGATTAACGAAACTTTTCTTTTATCATATTTACATTTTTTATTTTATGTTGATAGGGGAATGGCAGAGATGTGAGGCTAGTAGTAGTTATTAGGTTAGGTTGACTGATTTATTTCTTCGTGTTTGTCTTAATTTATTGGCAATTACACATTATATTGTATTTGTTTTTATGTTGTTACTAAATCAGTTAAGCATCCATTTTTATAACTTAACATACGTTTGCAAAGCTTCATCTAGCCTGCCACAGCCTACTTTAGCAGTATGTAGCTAATATGTAGCCAAGTGGGAGATGGAATAGGTTTTCATGAAAGTTTGCAAGCTACACTTACTTGAAGTGAGTAATTTTTCTATGTGAAATAATTTGTTTACAAGAAAATATAATTATGTATCATAACTTTATATCCAAAATCACTATGTTGCTATTCTTCTAACTTCCTAAACCTAACTTAATTAAACCGGTAAATAGGACAGCATTTAAAGGAATTTATTTTCAAGAAACGCTGACAGTGTTATCATTAATCTGCGACTTACGTATACCATCATGGGGACTTCAAAATAGCCAATGAGACACGACACGAAGGGAGAGGTTAGTACTGATTCTCGACAATTATAAACCAAAAAAAAAAAAAAAAAGTTTTCTTATTTATCGTGTTACTACATATATACGTAAAAATCTCATATACATGTCATGTCGTGTTTATCCATTACAACAGTCTGATGGAACAAACCCTGCAACCTTGTTATGAATTAAGTGATTGAGTGGGAATTTAAGAGGTATAGGAAGAAAATTATCCTTAGCGAAAATAAGACAAAAAAATATAGGAGAGTATTGATGATGATTATAATGATTATAACGCGTTTGGTAGTAAGGAAGAACACTACTTAATATATGTATAATTTTCAAGATTATAGTAGGCTATTAGTAGACAAAGACTTGAAAATTAAAGAACATTGATGAAGATTGCTAGAAGTGGACATTCTCTCTCTCTCTCTCTCTCTCTCTCTCTCTCTCTCTCTCTCTCTCTCTCTCTCTCTCTCTCTCTCTCTCTCTCTCTCTCTCTCTCTCTCTCTCTCTCTCTCTCTCTCTCTCTCTGTCTGTCTGTCTGTCTGTCTGTCTCTCTCTCTCTCTCTCTCTCTCTCTCTCTCTCTCTCTCTCTCTCTCTCTCTCTCTCTCTCTCTCTCTCTCTCTCTCTCTCTCTCTCTCTCTGCATATTGCTACAATATGGGATAGTTTATTTTATTAATTGCAAAATTACTGCAGATTGTTCCAATAGCTTCTTAAAAAGGGTTGTTCCAATAGCTTCTTAAAAAGGGTTATATGCAATGCATTTTCTTTCACTTCAACTCATCATATTTCTGTGCATTATCTATTTGAAAAGGTTTTAATATGATGTTTAGAGATATGGCAGCCATTCCTAAATGTAACGATATGAAATAAAATGTACTAAGTAAAGTACAAAGTGATATATGACCCAAATTATGAGAGTATGAGAGGTACAGAATTTTCCTCGCCTATGTGACGGGCTGTGCCGAAAATACCTCCTTTGAAGCAAGATAAGCATCCGTTGTCTCTGATATATATATATATATATATATATATATATATATATATATATATATATATATATATATATATATATATATATATATATATATATATATATATATATATATATATATATATATATATATATATATATATATATATATATATATATATATATATATATATATATATATATATATATATATATATATATATATATATATATATATATATATATATATATATATATATATATATATATATATATATATATATATATATATATTGATTTTTAATGTTATGGCCTGTAGGCATACTTGAGGAGTATTTGTAGGAAGCGCTGTCCAGCTTCCGCCCATTAGTGGCACAGGCACTTTTATTTATAGTGGTGCCCATATTAGGGCCTATATCACCACCCAAGCGCATCTTTGATGTAACCACCTAGAACAGGGTTTCTCAATCTTTTCATCGTTAAAAACCCCTTGAGTTATAAGACCATCTATCCGAACCCCTGGTATTGTCACATGGAACATGGAACTCAATATGCAATGGCACTGCAAAGGATTTTATTAGATCATCCATCTAAGTACCCCTGGAAATCTTCTTATGAACACCCTGGGTTTCGCGCTGTCAGGATGGCCACTGTCCATGAGCTAACATCATTAGGTCTCTTATGACGCTAAAGACGTCTATGCAGAACGGTTTGATTGGCAATAGACAATCTCATTATCAGACTTTGATTTCTAAGTTATGAAAATAAACTCCTTTACGGGGCTTCATATGTTCATGGTGTCTTGTAGTCTACTTACTAACCTAGAAGGAAAGAAAATATCATACTAACTTCGAGTTATCAATCGAGGAAGAAGTCATTTTTGTCCCAGGAATAGAGCTAGATGGTATATAAAAAAACACTCAATGCAGTTATAACCTAACTCTACTATTATACCATTTTTTTGTCGTAGATACATGTTTGAAAATGCTTTGCCTATCTTGATATCTCCTTATGTGACATGAAGAATATCCAAAAATATACGATATGCAGTTGACCATCTTTTCTGTGAAATATTACGATATCGTCGTCAACTTGCAGCGCCTCACACTAGGCAAGGGTCGCCATAAGCAAGAGATCAATGTCTACCACTCACCAGATGATGCCGTGAGGGGCCCTAAAGGGGTGATAAGGGCTCCTTGCATAGAGTCTGGTGGTGAGTGGTGTGTACAGGCCCCTGCTTATAATGACACCGGGCTGAACAACTCGCCATGAACGAGGGCACGCTGTGCGCCATGACCCAGGCACTGACAGTACCAGTGGTCCTTTACGTTAGGTCAGGTTAGGTTAGGTTAGGTTAGGTAAAAAAGGACTCACTTTATGACAGTGCTTGGGGAGTGGTGTGTGGCAGGTCATTGCTCATGGCGACCCGTGTGAGACATTGCAAGGTTGCATCGTCACTGCTCTCATAACCACGGGACTGGGGTTGACCCTTTCAGGGTGAAAAGTTTCGTCCCAGTACTTGTGTAGGTAACAATAATTTGAATCGTTTCGCCATCGCCATCGCCGCACCGTTAGCCTCGATAAACGGATCGTTATCCTCGACAAACACATCTTTACCGTGGATACTGGAATCGCGACCTGTCGTGGAATCCCATTGTTAACGTGGACTCATTTTCCTTTGCGGCTTCAAGCTCACTGGTTGTCGTCAACTTGCAGCGCCTCACACTAGGCAAGGGGTCGCCTTAAGCAGTCTGCCGTGTCTACCGTCCACCAGATGATGCCGTGAGGGGCCTTTAAGGGTGATAAGGGCTCCTTGCATAGAGTCTGGTGGTGAGTGGTGTGTACAGGACCTCTGCTTATAATGACACCGTGCTGAACAACTCGCCATGAACGAGGGCACGCTGTGCGCCATGCACCAGGCACTGACAATACCAGTGGTCCTTTACGGGGTGAAAAGGACTCACTGACAGTGTTTGGGGAGTGGTGTGTGGCGGGTCATTGCTCATGGCTACCCGTGTGAGGCGCAGTAAGGTGGCAGCGTCACTCTCCTCGCACTCAAGGGTCTGGGGTGAACCCTTACGGGGTGAAAGGGTTCGTCTCAGTACCTGTGTAGGCAAGTGAACTTCAATTGCGTCGCAGTGAGGTGGCAGCGCCACTCTCCTCGCACCTAAGGGTGTGGGGTGGACCCTTACGGGGTGAAAGGGTTCGTCCCAGTACCGGTGTAGGCAAGTGAACTTCAATTGCGGCGCAGGAAGGTGGCAGCGTCACTCTACTCGCACCCAAGGGTCTGGGGTGGACCTTACGGGGTGAAAGGGTTCGTCCCAGTACCTGTGTAGGCAAGTGGACTTCAATATTGTGTCGTGAAATCGCATCGTGAGAACTGGAACCGCATCGACATCGTGGAAACCCGCATCGATACCGTGGAAACTAGAATTGCATCTTGATCGTGGAAACTCGCATTATTATCGTGGATACTGGATTGCCATCTTTATCGTGGAATGGCATCATTATTTTGGAAACATCGCTATCGAGGAAACTGGAATGGCATTGTTATCTTGGAAACTCGGAGCGCTATCGAGGAATCTGGAATCACATCTTATCATACACACTCGTGATCGTCGTTCGTTTCGTTATCTCTGAATTACTTAATTAGTTTTGGTATTATTCTTAGCCTCCGTAATAATAGAGATGTTGGTCATTTTATCTTATCTCTTTTACTGTATTTTTTCTCAGGGTATAGTTTAGTGTTCTTCAACCTTTTCTAAGTTCGTGCACCTTTTCGAGAAGCAAGGAGGACTATAAAAGAAATGCATCAATATTTGTAATTTTCCCTACTTTAAGACTGAAAATCGATAGATAACATTATTGTATATCTACCTGAAGCTATAGTTTTCGGTCCTAAACAGTCGCTATATAGTGCGAAATGTACTATAACAAAATGCCACATCTCAAACACATCAGGCCCGTGTTCCGTCTGAGTGTAATATATTACTATTGTGAATAAATCGTAATACTTTGATTAATGTCAATAGGAGAGGACCCAAACTGTCACATTTTCAGTGTTCGCAGGTTGGTTTAATTCAGGAGTGGGTCAGCATCGTCTCGCGGTACAGAGTAGTCGTCTCTAAACACTGTATTACGATGTATCTATTGATTTACCATGCTTTTACTCCTTCCAGTATTTTTCTGTTCTTATTCTACCATGGTATTTCTTTATAGTTACTTGAGTTTATACGACTAACATCATAATATAGAGCAAAACATAATTGTCTGGTGTACCAAGATCTTTCATTTCTAGAGACTTAAATACAGCACGGAACCTTAACACACATTTCACCTCGCTTCTGCACAGGTTAATTCTTCACAAGGAATGAGTAGAGCAATATTTGTTCGGTTTTCTTTATGAGAAAAAGAAAATTAGCGGCCGAAACAGAAATAGTCCGAGGGTGCTGTAGTGTTTTCATCACCGTGTTCCTAAGCTCTGTCTTGCCATAGCCTGAACATGGTATTCAGTTCAGTTCAGTTGATAGGCGGAAGTGTAGCCTGGATATCGGCACTTCCTGATGTGTTTTGCTTTTGGTTTTGTCTGGGTCTGTTGTTATAATTAATTATTATTTAAACTTTTTTACTTTATGTTCTCTTATTTTCCAAAAAAAAATGGTATGTTATTTCTTTATTTTCTTCTATACTAGATGTTTCAAAAAGTAACTTTCCAATGAGGTGTTCTTCATTTTCTGAGTAAGGACGCTGCCAACTGGAGTGTCTGGATCTTTCATTGGTGTAGGCTGGGCAGTGTAGGAGGAAACGTTTATGCCTTTAGACTATAGATCAGGGGTTCTCAACCTTTTTTCTCGTTAAGAACCCTCTGAGTTATATGATCAATTACCCGAATCACCAGTAATTTGATATGGAACAGAATGTTAATTTATTGACTGACACTAACTAAATAGGCAAAGGTATTCTGCAAAGGATGTATCATTGAATCAGCCATCTAAGTAACCCTGGAAATCTTCTCGTGAACCTCTGGGGGTTCGCGAACCTCAGATTGAGAACCCCTGTCCTAGAACCTGGGTATCATGGTGACATGTAGCTTTAAACCACTCGAAAAATGGCATAGCCTCAAAGTGGTATGTGGTGGGATTCGAACCTTCGTGTGGACGTCTGCCCGATCCCAAACTCATCACCTTATCCAATACGCCACCGCTGTGTGTGTGTGTGCGTATGTGTTTGTGTATGTGTGTGTGTGTGTGTGTGTGTGTGTGTGTGTGTGTGTGTGTGTGTGTGTATATATATATATATATATATATATATATATATATATATATATATATATATATATATATATATATATATATATATATATGGTAAATCTATAGAACAGCAACTCCTTACATATTCTTTTCTATTATTCCCTCTTCCCCCCAACAAGCTTGGGGGGCACGTGAGAATCGGGGGTTTTTGGGGGGGCAGCCAAAAGAGGTGAGATATGGCGATCTAAAAAATCTAAGGACAAAAACCTAACCTAACGTAACCTAACCTATCCGGGGGCTGTGCCCCCCCGGGACCCCCCCTCTACAACACTAACCTAACCCTAACATAAACCTAACCTAACGTAACCTAATCTAACCGGGGGGGAACACTAATTTAACCCTAACATAAGCCTGACCTAACGTAACCTAACCTAGACGGGGGGGCTGCGCTCCCCAGGACACCCCTTCCAACACTAACCTAACCCTAACATAAACCTAACCTACCGTATCCTTACTTTGGGGCAGCTTCCCTCCCCCCACACAGGTTCTCTTATAGCTTCACACAATATGCCCTACCTCTACCAATACCCCTCCTCACAATACCTTAACGAAAGGATGAAGGTCCTGGCTGGTCCTCTTCTCGATTGTACACTGACTTGCATCGCAGGAGCGATGATTTCCCAGTAATCAAATTCGCAACCTTGACAACTAATGTCACTGGTGGCCATGGCTCAACTGTGCACACAGATCTCTGTGCACCTGTCTGCCCAGCTGTGCCCCGCCTACGAATACATATAGCAAATTCCCATTGGCGCAGCTTGTGGTGTTAAGAGGTGGTGGCACGTCATTGGACAAAAGAACTATAGACACAATAAGAATCCTATTCAGCAGTTACCCACAAACCCAGGATGTGAACAACAGACAGTCACTTCCTGTTACCCACAAACCCCAGATATATACAATAGACAATAGCAATGTTTACTATTTGGACTTAGACTCCGAGTGACATCTCTAATTTCAGTGAGGCAATGTGACATAACCGTGTGTGACCCCAAACAAGACCACAAGGTACGTGTTCTCCATTAACTACTCATCATTTTGTGTTATTATTGCACGGATTAGAGAGGAGGTCCTGTTTTAAAGATTTACGATATATATATATATATATATATATATATATATATATATATATATATATATATATATATATATATATATATATATATATATATATATATATATGTGTGTGTGTGTGTGTATGTTCATAATATTCATCCCTAATGTTTCACTCATATGTCTACTAAAGAAGGAGATCCCATTTGCATGAGGAGGAAGTAGTAGACGTAATAGACATGATAGTGTAGAGGAGGAGGTAGTAGACACTTACGAAAAAGATAATTTATTCATAGCGAGGTTTAATAGCACTAGTTCAGGGGGTGCTGTGAACCTTACTTTAAAGCTGGTTGTGATCTCGGTAAACGTTTCCCTTTGTGTCTCGCAACTCAAGGGGCCAGTCGCAGCCCACCCTTATCACTCAAAACTGCTTGCACTTACCACACTCACCCTTCACTTAAAATTCAAAATAAAAAAAAATGGTGACTCCAAATCCAACCTTTGGAGTTCCCGTCTGCATGGGGAAGGGACCAGAAGTGTCCCCAGTTCGGATTCATCTCCCGGTAACAACCCAAAATGTCTTGACTCCTCCCTCAACTTTTTCTTTAACTTCTGCAACATTCGCGGTCTTATATATAATTTTCAATCTGTAGAACACCACCTCTTCACTACTAAACCTCATCTTCTTTTCTTCACTGAAACACAGCTGTCTGAGTTAACTGATAGTAGCCCCTTCTTTGTTCCTTCCTTCTTTCTCTATCCTAATTTTCGTTCTAAAGCTGGATGTTGCGTCTATGTGAGCTTCGTTTTAACTTGCTTTCGTGCCCCTGCTCTCGGATCTTTTGAGTTTTCCATCATCTGGCTTCGATTCAATGGTTACTCTCTAACTAAATTTATATGTGGTGTCTATTTCTCCCCTAACTCGTCTGACTATAGTAAATTCTTTGATTATTTAAGTTCCAAAATGGAGCACATTCTGTTCCTGTACCCTTTCGCGGAGATCTCCACCCATATTTCAATGTTCACTCCCAGCTTTGGCATTCCTCTCTATTCACTGACCATCCTGGTGAACTAACCTTCAACTTTGCTATCCTTCATGACCTACAGCAACTGGTGCAACACCCTACTCGGATTCCTGATCGTCATGGAGATATGACCAACATTCTTGATCTCTTCCTTATCTCTAATCCTTTTGCTTATCTTGTTACTCTATCCTCTCCGTTCAACTCCTCAGATTACAATCTCATCTTTGTATCTTGTCCTATTTCTCCAGTCACTACTCAGGATCCCCCTAAGCAGATGTGCCTCTTGCGTTTTAACGCCTCTGCCATTTCGGGAGAACCTGAGGAGATATTATGCTGATTTTTGCTGGAATGATTACTGTTTCCGTATCAGAGCCCCATCTCTTAAGTGTCTTGACATGCAGGCGTACATTCCTCATTTTTTTCTCAACCTAAACCTTCTAAACCTTGGTCTAACATGGCCTGTTCTCATGCTATACATATAGTACCTGAATCTCATGCACTTTATATTTCTGCCGGAATCATGCAAAATTTGTTCTTGAATTTGCCAAACACTTTTTCATAAAAGAAAAATGTTATAATCTTTCAAACTCAAACTCCCCTCTTGACTTCTGGCATCTGGCCAAAAACATCTGCAATAACTTTACTTTTTTTTTTATTTATACCATATGGGTTTTTCACGGGAACTTATGGGCTAAAGGGGATACTTTTTAGGGTACCTCCTATCTCAAAGCTCATCGGCTAGGAAACCGTTGCCCCAAGTGAGGAAGCCCAACCTACATTCAGACCGTGGACAGGATTTCAACCCGTGCGCTTGGAGACCACTCGGACCCCAAAGCACGCAGGGTTACACTTAGAGATGTACCGATACCAAACTTTTGGCCGATTCCGATACCGATACCACCTAATTGGGCCGATACCGATACCGATACTACTACTTATAGTGATTACTGCACTGGACACCAGGATGATTTGGTGGACGGCGAGCGTTATCAGATGGGAGGCTTTGTTTTGGGGGATGCTGTAAGTCCTTCTGAGAATGTTTGTGAAATAGGAGTAATTCTAGAAGCTTTTTGAAGCCATTTGCAAAGGTAAATTACTCAGTAATTGGAATGGATATCTTCTCAGTCTTCTGATTCTTATCAGTTATTTTAAATTCTTACTTCTTACTCCTTTAGCGACCATTTGGTCTTGTGCATTTTCATTATTAATTTTATTGACGATATTTTGGCGATCAAAAATATTTTTAAAATTATTAAAATTGTAAAACAGACACAAAATATTAGCAAAAGAAACTCATTTTGTTGTGTATGTTTCTCTTTAATTAAATCTGACATCCTTTGATATTAATTCATTAGACATTAGTAGACCAATTCAGAAAAATGAGCTTTCACCTAATCTTTTCAATTAAATAGAAAAAAGTTTAGTTTATTCTAAATTTCTAGTGTATTGCTATGATCTTAAATAATTAATATGCAACAAATTATACACAATGCACATGATTACAAAACAGAATCGTTACTTTCTTAGTTATGGAATTTTTACATCCTTAGGTTAACACAAGTAACTCAAAATTAAACTTGCATTAAAATTAATATACATATATAATTCGAGCTTCCACCTATTCCAGTATGATATCTTGGAAAAGGCTAGCACTAGCACTGTTAATTATAAATCAAATAAGAATATGCTGTTATTTACAATAATGCAAAATGCAACTATATATATATATATATATATATATATATATATATATATATATATATATATATATATATATATATATATATATATATATATATATATATATATATATATATATATATATATATATATATATATATATATATATATATATATATATATATATATATATATATATATATATATATATATATACCAAATCATTTTGTTGGATTCTCAATATCTGAAGTTTGACATTCTTATATAGTTCAAAACATAAGCTTTTCACCTGTGTGAACTTTGTGTGGGTGGAGGAGCAGCGTCTGACTGAGAGACAGTGAGAATGCGTGGTGACTCATGACCGACCGTGTGACAGGATGACGGAGTTCAGCCTAAACGCGCTTCATACACGTCCAATTTAGAAGTTGTGGCTTATTACCTATGATATACGGTAATCACCACGGAAACTCAATACGCCGTATTATATTAATTTGGTATCATCAATATCTTATATCGAATATATCAATAAGTAGTAAATTCCTTTTAGGTATCGGAAGTATCGGCATAAAATAAGCCGATACCGATACCAATACCCCAAAAAATGGCCGATACCGCCGATTCCGATACCGATACCAATGCATCGGTACATCTCTAATCAGGAGTGATACCGGAGAGGGTTTAGTGACCGGGCGGAGTGGTAATGTGCACGATAATGTTGTGTTGGTGTACAGCAGCTCCATTGTGTGGGTTTTGTACAAATCTATTTTAAGATGTAAACACACTCTTGTTAGGTCTGAGTTTTAAGTTCGCTAACTGTTTAATCTTGTAGTGTATGTGTTTGGTTTTTTTTTATTAGTTTTGTTATCATTATTTGGTTTGTTTAACTTTTGATTTTTATACTAACGCTCAGAACTCAATGATTGTATGTAGAGTACTTTTATGATACTTGCATAAAAAGAAAAACATTGCTCATGTCCGTTATTTATTAATTCCAGCATTAAATAGGTTAAGATAAAGAAATAAACAGTTAATTTATATTCAGATTATTCTAAAAATGTTTTCTAACACACACACACACACACACACACACACACACACACACAAACCTGCAGCTTTGTTTTACCGTTCTTGCTCTTCCAGATCTTTTTCACTCTCCTTATATTAAAAAAAATAAAGAAGCTATTTTGTAGCTGTCAAATCATTGCTCTCTGGAAAACTTATAAACATGTCATGGTACGTTTTTGATTACATGTTTCTATCCTAAAATATCATGAATTTATATGCACGTCTTTGTTTACCTGTTTTAAAAAGGTAATGGGTTATCTACTTACATATTGTCCTCCTTTACAACGTCAGAGAGCATCCTTTGTCTTGCAGAATTTTTCTACACACTGATTGAAAAATTTAGGTTATTTATTATGATTGTTACACTTATATTTGTATAATATATTAGGCACATTTAAAAAAAAAATTTTTTATTATTTCTCTTATTCAATTATTTATTTGTTTAGCTATTCATGCATTTATTTTTTGTTAGAAAGTTTCGTGAGATCTTTGTATTCCTTTTTCATAATATATATGTGGCTTCATTACTCGTAAGTCCGTATCCTTTAACACCGCTTCCAAAGAGCCATCAGCAATTTGCAAGGGATACGCGAACCCTTGGTAAATTGTGAGAAAGGGAAAAATTTCAACAATTATGTTAGTTTTCCCCAGCGTATATATATATATATATATATATATATATATATATATATATATATATATATATATATATATATATATATATATATATATATATATATATATATATATATATATATATATATATATATATATATATATATATATATATATATACATCTTAAAAACATCTGACAGGCAAGAGATTAAAGGCCTTGGGCAGTAGTTTCAGGGATTAGAATGATCATCCTTTTTTTAGGAACAAGCTCGATGTAGGCAAATTTCCAGCACGACGGAAAGGTAGAAGTTGATAGGCATTGTTAAAAGGGTTTGACCCGGCAAGATGCAAACACGGAAACATAGTTTTTAAAAAACAATAGTAGGGACTCCATCAAAAGTCTTTTCAGGGTTTAGGCCAACGAGAGCATCGAAAACATCATTATGAAGAATTTTTATTGAAGGCATAAAATAGTCAAATGGAAGAGGAGAGGAGAAGAACAATCCTACAATCATCTAAAGTGGAGTTGTTAACAAATGTTTGAGAGATGAGTTCAGCTTTAGAGACAGATGAGATGACAGTGGTGCTGATCAGGATGAAATAAAGGAGGGAAAGATGAAGTAAAGTTTTTTGGATGTGCTTTTGGCCACATGCCAGAAGTCTCGAGCGGAGTTTGAATTTGGAAAATTTTGACATTGGGGGATGCCTAAGATTAGTATATTAGCCTAGTAGTTTATGGTTTGCACGATGGTGGGGATCGCACTGTGTTGGTAACGGTCGGTTCGAGGGATCCTTATGGGCATGTCTGAGTTAGTTTTGTTGTATGCACAGTCAAACACAAAGTCTTCACAAATGAGGTTTGTGGGTGCGTTAGTGACTGGCTTGAGGTCGTTGAGTAACTGCGGATTGGGAGTTTTAGGGAAGGATGTAACAAATAATGTTTTTCAGTCAAAGGGGCGTGAGTACTGGAAGAGAGCTGAATTTATTATTAAGCTGAGAGGAGTGGCTAGTTCTGGAGCAAATTCTTTGTAAATCTGAATGGGATGATCAATAGGAGAGGTGGACCAAGGTTTGAGTTTTAGAATTCTCTTGTAAACATCCATCACCTGGACGTTGGGAGGAGGGGAAGGAGCGGGGAGGTAGGAAGGGAGAGGGGAGGAGTGGGGTTTGACAGATCATGGCGAAGTGAGAGTTTATCTTGTCCGCTGCCACGTCAGTGAGGAAGTGTGGGGTACAAGGAAGACTGCTTTTGTAGACCGCACAAAGCCTTTATCTTATATTGTAGGGATAAGAACACATACATTTTTATACATGTATGAACAAATTCCATCAAGCACAAGGTATGTGTATTTTGTTTCAGTGTTTACGGTCTTGAGCACAGCTGGTCCGCTCCCCCTCACTAATCAGCACCTCAATTCCTACCCTTCTTTCGTTGTTATAAAGGAGACGATGACCCCCAAGGCTGAAAGAGCCAACACAAGAAACCAAGTTAGACTCATGGTAAGACTATGCTTCCCTGTACAGTCATCATTATTAAGAAACATGTAATTTGATTGGCTTCCCCATTCAACGGCACAATAAGTAGCTCCATGGAGCTCTATTACAAAAAAGCTAAATGAGGCACGTCAAAAAATATGGCACAGAAAGTCCCAAGGTAATAAATAATTTCTGGACACCTGCGTTCCCTATTGGCTTAATCACACTGTATTTAATACTTACTAGAGTCTGCACATCACTTCTTCCCGTGTGGCTTTCCAAACTCTCCCTGGTTTTCCCGCCAAGTCTGTCACAAATAAGACTCCAGCAGGTGTAGTCTATTATATCAATACATTTAGTCACTCATTTCATCTAAATCATTGAACACCATCACGGGCTTGGGCGGTCGGCCATCTTTATTAGAATGATGTTAGTGTAAATCTTGAAGATATTCGAACACCGGATGTGTCTTAAATTCAAGATCAATTCTAATACCAATTCGGGTAGTTAAAATCTAGAATAAGAGAAAAGACTCGTCAAAGACAAATTTCCATAGTTAAGTTTCTTATTTAATTGCGTGACACAGTTATGCGTTCAACACACAGAAATTGGTCTCTGACACAAAAACAGTGATCATTTCAGGGAAAATCAGCATAATACCTCCTCAGATTCCCCCAACTGGTAGAGGCACCTCCGCCATGGGGGGATCCTGAGGGATTGGAGAAATGGGACAGGATACAGATATGAGACTGTGATCGGAGGAGCCCAATGGAGAAGAGAGGTTGACAGTATAAGCATAAGGATTAGACGTAAGGAAAAAGTCAAGATGTTTCGGCGTGTCTCCAAGACGGTCAGGAATATGAGTAGGATTTTGCACCATTTTCTCTTGGTCATGTAGGATATCAAAGTTGAAGGTTAGTTCACCAGGGTGATCAGTGGGTGGTGATCAGTGAAGGGAGAGGAAAGCCAAAGCTGGTGATGAACATTGAAATTTTCAAGGATGGAGATATCTGCGAAAGGATAGAGAGAATGTGTTCCACATTACAAGTTATATAGTCAAAGAATTTACCATAGTTAGGGGAGTTAAAGGAGAGAGGGCCAGCGTAAATGAATTTAGTCAGTGATTTTTGAGTTGAAGATTCAAGAGCGTGGCCACGATAACAAGTCAAGTAGTTGTGCACACAGACACAACATCCAGCTTTGGAACGAAAATTATGATAGAGTAAGTAGATGGTACAGACATGGGGTTAGTGTCAGTTGCCTCAGACACTTGGCTTTCGGTGAATAAAAGATGTAGTTAGAGGAGAGATGGTGCTCTACAAATTGAAAATTAGATCTAAGACCGCGAATGTTGCAGAAGTTAATAAAGAAAAAAAATAGGAGGGTGTCAAGACATTTTTGGTCGATACCCAGAGAGCAGTCCGACGTGGGGACATTTATGGTCCCCTCCCCCAGAAGGGAACTCTGAGGTTGATGTAGGATAGTTGTCTTTAGAGAGCAGGCTGTGACTCCCTCTTTGAGTTGTGAAACACAAAGCGAAACATTCAGCGAGTTCACAGCTAGCTTTGATAGTAAGTTCACAGCATCCCTTGAACTGATCCAGACCAGAACTGTGCAGACCAGAATCGTCAATATGAATTACCATGAAGATGACTCATGGTATGCACTCTCTAATATGCATTCAACCACGCACTGAGGCTAATGCTTAATTCTATAAGCCATAAGTGGACTAAAAACAATTTTCTTATTCTATAAAAGTCAAGGAGACAATTTCATTCAATAAGGCTTGGAGGGGGTGGAGCGAGGATAGAAAGACAATTTCTTAGAGAAGTTTATCATTAAATAGGTTAATAATTACTGTTCTAATAATTTTCTGATTCAGTATTACATTTACTAGCTAGCATTCTCAAAATTTTCTTAATAAGGCTAAGCTTGAAAGATGCCTTGTCAAGAAAACTGACTTTTGTCTCCTTTGCCCTAAAGGAAGCCTAAATGGTGAGGTGCTGCGCCCGTCGTAATGCCTAATTAAAAAACTTGTTGGAGATTGATTCCTCTCTGACAATCAAGGGTGTGGGGTTGGGTTATTTTTTTTTTTTAGTATTCTATTTTTTCAAAGTATTTGATGCAGAAAACGCTTTGCATTTCTATGTAAGAGCAGTAGCATTCATACATCATAATAGGATTTTCTCTGTATCTGGAAGAAGAAAATCCTATTTCCTTCAAGACTCGACACTACATTCTGAAGGTAAATGTCAAAGACATGGGTCCACGACATAATTCATAGGTAAAGTAGGGACGTTGACGGAGTCTAGGGCCAGGTGGTGTGCCTTCCACCTGGGAGTATGTCACAGAGAAGAATAGGTTTACACAAATATCCTGTGTGTGTGTGTGTGTGTGTGTGTGTGTGTGTGTGTGTGTGTGTGTGTGTGTGTGTGTGTGTGTGTGTATGTATATATATATATATATATATATATATATATATATATATATATATATATATATATATATATATATATATATATATATATACACACACACACACATATATATATATATATATATATATATATATATATATATATATATATATAGAGAGAGAGAGAGAGAGAGAGAGAGAGAGAGAGAGAGAGAGAGAGAGAGAGAGAGAGAGAGAGAGAATATCATATGGAAGAATATGAGAAGAAAATCTGCCCGGGGTTAGGAAAAGAAAGGTCTACAATTCGGAAGGACTCAGTGTAAAGATGCTTAATGTACATAGATATATAGGTACTACAGTTACAGTAGAAGTAATGCGGTATAAATTTGCTTGTGGGTAGGAAGGAAAGGTTGAAGAGATCGCCAATCGTAAAACACAAAATATGCTGCAATAATGTTTCAGAGGAAACTAAAATGAAAGAAAAAAAATTGACTTGCAATAGACAAATAATGAATGAAAACAAGAGTAGATTAGATGAAAGGTTTTATGGAGAGATAAGAGAAGAAAGGTTCAACGAGGGTAAATATTGTTTTACAAGGAATTTTAAAAAAAATAGGGTGAAGTAATGTATATTAGGAACATAAGAGTGGAAAAAGAGAATAGAACTCATAAACATGATCTTGCTTAAGAGAAGTTTAAGTTCGGGAAATTAAATCACTTTACAGTATATGGTGAGTATGTGATTGCCAGAAATTTGTAAGATAGCTATGATATAAGAAAGAGGAAGTAGGTGAATAAGTTAAAACATTTTTTTTTTTTTTATGCAAGGAGAGCTGAAAAGGGTAACAAAATATTAGAAAAAAATCACTCGAACTGCAGTCTCCCTGAAAGATTAGAAAGAATTAGCTGAAAGCCTAAGACAAATGTCTTGACGCCTTTGTCTTAAAAGAAAACAAGTCGTAGTAAGATGGAAATACAAAACAGATAGGGAGTTCCAGAGTTTACCAGTGGAAGGTATGAATTATTGAGAATGCTGATTAACTCTTGTATTAGAGAGCTGGACAGAATAGAGATGAGAGGAAGAAGAAAGCCTTGTGCAGCTAGGCCGCAGTAGGAGGGAATCCATGCAGTTACCAAGATCAATAGAGCAGATAGCATGAAAATAGCGATTAAAGATAGAAAAGGATGCAATATTTCGGCGGTGAGAAAAAAGCTGAAGACAGACAGATAGAGGAAAAGAGTTGATGAGACGAAAAGCTTTTGATTCCATCTTATCTAATAAAGTTGTATGAGTGGAACACTCATACAAGAACGGATAAGACCCTTGTACAGGGTTAACAGTTGGAGGGGCGAGAAAACTGACGGAGACGCCGCAGAACGCTTAACTCCATAAGAGTTGTTCTAGCAAGAGATGAAATATGAAGTTTCCAGTTAAGATTATGAGTAAAGGACAGACCGAGGATATTAAATATGGAAGAGGGAGGTAGTTGAGTGTCACTGAAGAAGAGGGGATAGTTGTTTGGAAGGTTGTGTCGAGTTGATAGATAGAATTGATTTTTTGAGGCATTGAAAACTACTAAGTTTTCTCTACCCCAATCAGAAATCTTAGAGAGATCAGGAGCCAAGTGATCTGTGGCGTGATCTGTTGACTTCATGAAGGGTTTGTCGTCTCTGAAATGACGTGGGAAGATATAGAGTGGTGTCAGTAGCGAGGGAGTGAATAGGGCAAGAAGTTTGGTTAAGAAGGTCATTAATGAATAATAGAAAAAGAGTGGGTGATATGAGAGAGCCCTGAGGGACACCACTGGTAATAGATTTAAGAGAAGAACAGTGGCCAGTATACCACAACTGAAATAGAACAGTCGCAAAAGGAAACTTGAGATAAAGCTGCAGAGAGAAAGAGAAACCGAAGGAGGGCAGTTTTGTAATCAAAGGATTGTGCCAGACTCTATCGAAAGCTTTTGATATGTCTAACGCGACAGGAAAAGTTTCACCGAAATGTCTTAAAGAGGATGACCAAGACTCAGTAAGGAACGCCAGAAGATCACCATTAGAGCGACCTTGACGGAAACCATACTAACGATCAGATAAAAGATTGTGAAGTGACAGATGTTTAAGAATCTTCCTGTTGAGGATAGATTAAAAAACCTTAAACAAGAAAGAGATTAAAGCTATAGGACGGTAGTTTGAGTGATTTGGAACCTGTTCTAAGAAAGCATGGTGGAATGAAGGAGGTTTATGGTTAAAGAGAGCGCTGTGAAAAGTAAACAATAGTCAAAGGACAGTGCCGTTGAAAGAATCAACTGAGAAGGATATGTCGAGTGACAAGATACGAGGAAGAGAGCAATGGAAGTGTTTATGATCGATGTCCTATAAGCGCTTGTGCTGGTGATTAATCAACGAAATGGGTAAAAATGTACATACTTTGAGATGGTATAGTCATACTGAAAGATAAAAAACAAAACTTCATAAGGAAAGAGTAGGTGTGCGAAACTGATGAAAAAAGGCCACTTATAAGAGAAGTGTGTGTGTGTGTGTGTGTGTGTGTGTGTGTGTGTGTGTGTGTGTGTGTGTGTGTGTGTGTGTGTGTGTGTGTGTGTGTGTGTGTGTGTGTGTGTGTGTGTGTTATTCACTGTTTGATCTGCTGCAGTCTCTGACGAGACAGCCAGACGTTACCCTACGGAACGAGCTCAGAGCTCATTATTTCCGATCTTGGGATAGGTCTGAGACCAGGCACACACCACACACCGGGACAACAAGGTCACAACTCCTCGATTTACATCCCGTACCTGCTCACTGCTAGGTGAACAGGGGCTACACGTGAAAGGAGACACACCCAAATATCTCCACCCGGCCGGGGAATCGAACCCCGGTCATCTGGCTTGTGAAGCCAGCGCTCTAACCACTGAGCTACCGGGCCGTGTGTGTGTGTGTGTGTGTGTGTGTGTGTGTGTGTGTGTGTGTGAGATACCATCTCATACATTTGGCTTCCCTTTTTCTATAAAATCCATTCTTTAGTTATGCATTACTGCTCAACGAATCAAAGAACGCACCCTTTACTTTGGGAGGGTCATGTGTGACCTTTACTTATTTATTTGTCCTAGTGTCGTTTAGAGATGCTTACATTTTGACATATAATTACCATTAAGAAAGCACAAAATTTGGTAAAAGAATACCAGAAATTCGTGTAAGATATTCCTTTCCAAACCAATATTGATGTGCTTTATAATGAATTATTTTTCTCTCTCTCTCTCTCTCTCTCTCTCTCTCTCTCTCTCTCTCTCTCTCAAACTTCATCATCATCATCATCATCATCATCATCATCATCATCATAATAATAATAATAATAATAATAATAATAATAATAATAGTAATAATAATAATAATAATAATAATAATAATAATAATAATAATAATAATAATATTTATAACAATAATAACAATAATAACTACAACATTTATATGAAGAAATTACTTACACTTGAAGAGGAAAAGAAAAAGAAACGATGAAAGACATGTTAGTGTTGGCTCCTTGAATCACCGGATGACCAAGGAAATTTCACAACCTGACAGAAAGGGCACTATATATATATATATATATATATATATATATATATATATATATATATATATATATATATATATATATATATATATATATATATATATATATATATATATATATATATATATATATATATATATATATATATATATATATATATATATATATATATATATATATATATATATATATATATATATATATATATATATATATATATATATATATATATATATATATATATATATATATATATGCTTTGCGTACTAGTGGAGCGCCGACGTGAGTTTTAACAAGGGATGCGGTGGCCTACTGGATATGATGGTATGCGTAGGATTGCGCAGACGTACACGCGTGGGTTCAAATCCCACCACATACCGCCTTGCTACTTTGCCTTTTCTCAAGTGGTTTGAAGTTACCTACATGTCACCATGATACTCAGGTTCTAGGTGGTTACACCAAAGATGCGCTTGGGGGATGATATGGGTACTATTATAAATAAAATTCCCTGCGCCAATAATGGGAGGAAGCTGAACAGCGCTTCCCATACTCTTCAGGTAAACCTACAGGCGCTATAGGCCACAACATAAAAATAAAAAAACCTATGTTGATCTCAAGAAGGCGTTTGATTCAATGCATCGAGAGACTCTCTGGAAACATCTGTGTCTCCGTGTTTATTAAGTGGCCTCTACTCCGGAATTGTGAGGGCTGTGAAGTGTGGACGGGGCGTGTCCAGATTCTTTCCTGTGAATACCGGAGTGAGGCAGGGATGCGTACTTCCTCCATTACTTTTCAACACTTGCATGGATTGGGTACTGGGCAGAATTGTAGAACAAAGTCATTAAGGACCATCTGTCGGCAATACTGAGATTACAGATCTTGCTTTTGCAGATGATGCAGTAATCTTTGGTGAGTCATTGGAGGTTTTGGTAATAGCTCTAGAGGCACTGCATGAGGAGGCGAAGCCGTTGGGACTCCAGGGTTCCTGGCCCAGCACTAAGGTTTATGTGTTTGGAGACTAACTGGATGAAACATTGCAGTCTGTCCATGCATGTGCCAGGGACATTCATATCTCGGAAAACTTCACATATCTTGGTAGTGTAGTGCATTAAGACGGTGGGTTGAGCCAGGAAGTTATACTGTGGATTTGCCTGGCCCATAGCGTTATGGGCTTGCTCAACACGAGTATTTGGCGTTGTTGGTACCTGTGCAGACGGACGAAGATTCGGCGGAGCTACAAGTCGCTGGTGCTCCCTGTCTTACTCTATGGTTGTGAGACATGGACGCTGAGCACCAATCTGAAGAGGCGAATTGATGTTTTTGGTATTAGATGCCTATATATATATATATATATATATATATATATATATATATATATATATATATATATATATATATATATATATATATCATTGGGGGCATACGCCAGGGGTCGCGTTGCCTCGCTTACCCTATGGCACCACTCCAAGCAGTCATACCTTGCGAGCCTCAATGCAGTCACCCTTCCTGTGGCAAGTAACTCCCAGCAAGAGGCATCGACTTGCCGCAGCCATGAGTTCTGTGGACGTTCCCTTGATCTCTTCCATGCTGGGTTATCCCTTTCGGAGACAACCCGATATGCAGAATCGGCTTCCGGGTAGTGTGCCACATACCAATATAGTCGCAGTTGGTGTTGACGGACTATGCTGGTAATCAGCCTCGAATCAGTCTAACGGAGCAATCACTGATTTAATACAAAGTCATACCAGCGGTTCCCCATGATCCTGCGAAGGCATCTAGTACCAAAGACTTAAATTCACCTCTTCAGATCGATGTTCAGCGTGTGTGTCTCACAACCGTTCAGTAAGACAGGGATCACCAGTGACTTGAAGATCCGAATCTTCGTCCGTCTGACACAGGTACCAACAACGCCAAATAATCGTGTTGAGAGAGTCCATAACGCCGTGGGCCAGGCAAACTCGCTGTACAACTTCCTGGCTCGACCCACCGTCTTGACCCACTATACAACCAAGGTATGTGAAATTTTTAGAGACCTCAATGTTCTCGCCACATGCGTGGATAGAAAGTACTGTTTCATCCAGTAAGCCTCCAAACACCTGAACCTTGGTCTTGAGCCAGGAAACCTGGACTCCCAGGGGCTTCGCCTTCGTGCAGGGCCTCTAGACCCATTACCAGAACCTCCAGTGACTCAGTAAAGATTACTGCACCATCGGCAAAAAGAAGATCTGTAATCTCAGCATTGCCGACAGTTGCTCCACAATGACTTTGGTCTACAATTCTGCCTATTACTTAGTCCATGCAAATGCTGAAAAGTGATGGAGCAAGCACGCATCCCTGCCTCACTCCTGTATCCACAGGGAAGAAGCTGGACACACCCCCTCCACTTTTCACAGCACTCACAGTCCCAGAATAGAGGCCAGTTGATAGACCAACAATACTTGCAGGAATCCCATGGAGATGCAGAAGATCCCAGAGTGTCTCTTGATGCACTGAATCAAACGCCTTCTCAAGATCGACATAAGCTGCATGCATCCCTTGTCGATACTCACGTTGGCGCTCCACCAGCACGCGAAGCGCTATGATCTGGTCAGTTGTTGACTTACTGGGCGTGAAACCAGACTGTTCAGGTCTCCAGTGTTTCAGCAGGTGACTACAGATACGCATCAACAGCAAATGGGCAAGCACCTTGTCTGATGTGCTGGGCAGTTTTATACTGCGGTAGTTGTTGCAGTCCTGACGGTCCCCTTTCCCCTTACATATAGGGATGACCAATCCCTTTTTCCACTCAGCGGGAATGATACCTGAATGCCATACAACAGTCAAGGTGGCATGCAACCCACGGATCATGGCCTCACCCCCGATTTGAGCAGCTCCACACTGATGTTACAGATGCCAGTTGCCTTTCCACCCATCAACTTTGCCACAGCTTCTTTGACATCATCAATGGAGGGTGCAGTTTCGACAATGGGTAGATCAGCATCCAAAATGTGTAACCATGCAGTTTGGAGCTGTCTGCTTGGAGGATCCACTGTGAACAGCTGCTCAAAGTACTCAGCCCAACGAGCCATCTGCCCATCTGAGTCTGATATGATGCGACCATCTGCTGTTCAGATAGCGCTCGCCTGAGATGTAGACTTAGAGCGGAGTTTCTTGAGGGCTCAATAGGCAGATCAGAGGTCATTAGCATTTTAATGACATTCTACATCCTCAGCAAGACCTCTGACATAACTCTCCTTGTCTTTCCTTAGGTGAGCTCTAGTTCTACGTGACAAAGCCCTGTTCTGGTCGCAGTTTCCAGCGCGACTCGCCTCAATACTGACCAGCGTCTCTACCGAGGCAAAGCCATTCCGTGACTTTGGGCGCTCCCCAACGCATTCCCTGGCAGTCTCAAGAGTTTTACGTTTCAACTTATACCATTATCTCAAACGCTTCCTTGATGGTATCGAACACTCCACACCGATTGAAGAGTGTCGCTGCATACTTCTGGGCCCATGTCAAGTCCCTCAGTTTCTGATGATGAAACACAGTCTGGTCACATCTTTCAGGCTTTCTGGACTTGACATGCAGCTTGAGTGTAGCAACAGCAAGCCTGTGATCAGATGCAAAGAACTCGGCACTCTGAAAACCCTGCAGTTCTGAAGGATCCTCCTACGAATACTAACAAGGATATGGTCGATCTCCGCTGTCCCTCCGGTATTGCTATACCAAGTCCAGCGGTGCAGTACTGGTCTCTGATACCAGGAACCTGCAATTCTCAACCCTCTGGATCTTGCAAGATTCAGAAGGAAAGAGCTGTTGTTATTCCTGGTATCAGAACCATGGGGACCAACATATAACTCATAGCCGGCTCTCTCAGTGCCATTGATAGCATTATTGTCTCCCAAGACAATAAGTGCATCACGACAGGGACACTGGTCCAAAACAGAGTCGAGTTTGGCATAGAGCTTCTCTTTCTCTTCAGTTTCACACACCTCAATAGGAGTGAATACTGCAACAACAGACATGAAGCCTAGACTGTGCTTCAGCCTTAGTCGCATTATATGCTCATCAACCAGAGTAACCTCTACAACGGAGGGCTGCCGTCTGCTAGAGACGCCTATGGCTATCCCTTTAACATGGTGACCATTGCTCATGCCAGACCAATAGTAGGTAAAATCCTTGCTACTGGTCTTGCCGCTGCCAGGCCTCCTTGTCTCAGAGTCTCACCATATCTACCCTCAGCCTACTGAGCTTGTTTTCCCCTGTATCCGTCATACAGGTAGGCAAGCTCTTCTGGCGCCTTGGCACCTGAGGGGTTTGCATGGTCGGACTCCTTAGCAGAACCAGATCGGGATCGGGCATACGTCCACGCGTAGGTTTGGATCCCACCACCGACCGCTTTGAAGCTATGCCATTTGTCGATTTGTTTAAAGTTACATACATGTGACCATGATACCCAGGCTCTAGATGGTTACACCAAAGATGGGCCCTAATATAGGTACCACTATAAATAAAATTGCCTGCGCCAATACGTAATGGTAGGAAGCTGAACAGTGCTCACCACATATACTACAAGCACTATAGACCATAACACACACACACAAAAAAAAAAGGAATAAAAAAAAAAAAAAAAAAAAAAAAAATATATATATATATATATATATATATATATATATATATATATATATATATATATACTTATTTATTTATTTATTTATTTATTCATTTATTCATATACATGTATTCTTTTTACTATGTAATTCAGAACTCACATGATTTTTTTTTATTTTAAGCAAGATCAATTTGAATTGATGAAAAAAGAAGAAAAGAATAGATTTTGTAAAACAA
>NC_059296.1:24081331-24093831 GCF_017591435.1 Portunus trituberculatus
TTCCAACGTATCTAATTTATTTTATTTCTCTTGAAAAGGAACATCGTTAAATATCTACCACTTCAAACCTATTTGATCGTTAATATGGTTGCCGTCAAGGTCACTGATTTACTGGTCATCTGGATGTCTATACTGGATATTGGTCTTTCTCTTTTAGGGATTTTGGTGAAAGCTTTGCTGTTACCTTAGGCATATCAAAGGCTATTGATAAAATTTGGCACAGAGATATGATTTTGAAACAATCCTCCTTTTCCAAATATTTTTCTCTTTCTAACTTCATCTCAACTTTCCTTTCTTACCATTTTGTTCTTAATGTGACATGTTTCTTTGTTCATGTGATAGATGATCAGTGTTTTTTTCTCGTTTTATCTAACAGCTGTTAACCCACTTTCTTTATATGATTCATTGATCATCTTCTCACCGAAACGTTTTGTCAAAATTTTCCACGCTGAAAATACAAACCTGCAGATTTCCACGTTATTTCCCTAAACATCCAATCAATTTAGAAGTAATTAGGTAACGCAAATGATCAATAGAATAAATGACTTTTGATTTCTCTAGAAATTGTGATTCGGGAAAGTTGAATAATCAAATAATTTACTATAGTCTGAGGAGTTATGGGAGAGATAGACAGCACAGATAAATTTAGTTAAAGAGTGACTTTTGAGTCGAAGCCAGATCGTGGAAAACTCGGAAGATTCAAGAGTATGGGCACAAGAGCAAGTTAAGTCGTTGCGCACATAGACGCAACATCCAGCTTTAAAACGAAAATGAGGATAGAGAAAGTAGGAAGGAACAGAGAAGGGGTTAGTATCAGTTGCCTCAGACAGTTGTGTATCCGGGAGAAAAGAAGATGAGGTTTAGAAGAGGAAAGGTGGTGTTCTATACGTTGAAAATTAGATTTAAGACCGCGAATGTTGCAGTAGTTAATGAAGAAAAAAATGAGGGAAGTGTCAAGACATTTTGGGTCGCCATGAAGAGAGCAGTCCGACCTGGGGACATTTCTGGTCTCCTCCCCAGAAGAGGAATCCGAAGCTGGATTTGGAGTCGCCATATTTTTATTTTGAATTTTAGATGAAGGTTGTGTGTGTGTTGGCTCATGTATTTTTGTGTGAAGGAGGAGAGTTGTCTTTAGAGGACAGGCTGTGACTGCACCCTTGAGTTGTGAGACACAACGGGAAACGTTCAGCAAGATCATAACAATCTTTAATGGAAAATTCATAGCACCACCTCAGTTAGTGTTATTACACCATTCTGGAAGTAAGTTATCATTTAGGTTGGTGTCTTATATCTACGTAATATTCCTACACCTCCCTCCCCCCACCAAGTTCATAGCGAAGTCTTGAACTGACTCATCGATTGCCATCTTGCATATCACGTAAGCTCCTAGAACTTCGATGTGGTGGTGGGTCTGTTGTCCCAGGTGTGTCTCTTGAGGAGTTCACAGTGGCGATGTCGACGTAATAAACGACGGTTCCTACTCTGGAGGGGGACGTCGTACTGACGCGGTTCATGGCATGCCACCACTGTGCCAACTTTATCCCAGCGCTAAAAACAATCCTGGCTAACTAGGTGTGTGTGTGTGTGTGTGTGTGTGTGTGTGTGTGTGTGTGTGTGTGTGTGTGTGTGTGTGTGTGTGTGTATCCTCTCCTGTATCTTGATGCAATTCTTCTGTGGATTGTAGGTAAGTGTTGCTGCCAGATGTATGAAAATGTAGAATATATAGTGTTAGATGTTTTCCTACCTTACTATCTAAGTAATATTCCTACACATATCCTGCTGTGTGGTCACATTCTTGCCATAGAGACTGGACTCTGAAATCGAAGTGGAGAGGTTGTTTGCCAGTGAAGGAACGGTAATGTCAGTGTGGGTGAACTGCAAACAGAGAACCATGTGGTAGAAGTGTGCCCTTTAACAGCCCATCTCTGAAATGTTTTTAGTTAATGCATTAGAAGATATATTTAGTGATACTTTTCCTCATGAAGGGTCATGCAAAATATTACATGAAGTATTGAAGATATTTTGAGTAAAACGGTAATGGTTGTAATTGTGTGTATTACGCGTATTAGGATAAGAGTTCATGAAACATGGAATTTATGTGGACAACAATAATCAATAAGTATTATTGTTAACTTGGGAAATATTGCTACCTTTATTGCATTCAATTTTTATTAGTAGTTTACCCATGTAATGCAATGTGGTCAAAAAACGTATATATCCATCTGTATGTGTGTGTGTGTGTGTGTGTGTGTGTGTGTGTGTGTGTGTGTGTGTGTAGACTATTAATGATTTAGAAAAAGTGAGTGATAAACACAAGAGAGACAAGTAAGAAATAACGAAAGAAAGAGAAGGTAAGCAAGAGAAAGATACTGAGAAGGGAAAAGGAGGAAAAGCTAAAATCAATACTTATATTGAGCGAATTAATCAATATACATTTGTAATTGAGTGATGGGATGAATTAAAGCAGAATTTATAGGTCAAGGAAATATGGAGAAATAATTCATCATATAAATATGTAACAATCAGAATCAGAATTATAATTGGAGATATGTTGAAGAAAAATTAACAGTGCAGCACTTATGAATTATCAGCACAAAACTTTTAAGTCTTATTATCTACTTATAAAGACGGTAGTCCTGAGAATTGATACGAATGTGTGTAATGGAACCATGTTGTAATATTAGTGCATAACTGATAAATATAAGATGCTTTCTGCATCACATCAATAATTTATTAAGGATAAAAGTATAATACGGGAGTAAAAGTGTTTAAAAGTAGAAAATAGAATAAAAAGAAAACAAATAAACGGAGTTTGGTAATTAGATAGAATTTTCGTCTTGTGTAATTTAATTTCATATCATTTCAGGTGCAAAACAAAGTGCATAACATGCCAAACAGTTACCAGTGAACAACCAATGAGAGATCCGTCGCAATGAATATGTAAGTACTCAAATAGATTTAAATTAATTACATCTACGTAAATCATATTAATTTCATGCCATTTCATCTTGGTACGATCAAAGTATTTATGGTGTGCAACGACAATATACATTAAGGTGAAGTAAATTTATATAATATATCAAACACACACACACACACACACACACACACACACACACACACACACACACACACACACACACACACACACACACACCATAATTATTCTTCATTATTACCCATTGTGAAAGGTGTACCACAGGGATCAGTCCTAGGCCCCTTATTTTTTATTATGTATATTAATGATTTTGTAAATCCAAGTACTAAATTTAAGTTTTTGATGTATGCTGATGATACGACGCTGTTGATTAGTGACAAAATATAGATTCTCTTCATAATAATTTAACATCAGAACTACAGAAAATAAAACAATGGGTTCAAGCTAACAGATAGAAAATGAATATTGCTAAAACTAATATAATTTTATTTCAGAATCGATCAATCAAAAATGCAATCCCTCCAGTCAGTCTGGATGAAGAAATTATAAAACAAGTTAGTCATACAAAATTTCTAGAAGTTTTTATTGATGAAAATTTAAATTGGAAGATTCACATTGACAAAGTTTGCTTAAAAATATCTAAATTAAATGGTATTTTCTAAAAAATTCGGCGTAACCTAACGACAGAGTCAATGATCAGCATATATCACACTCTATGCTATCCCCACCTAACTTACTGTGTTCCCATATGGGAAAGTACGTGGCCTTCCTTCACCAAGAAGCTAACAGTAGCTCAAAATAAAATTTTCCGGGATATATTTTTTTATGCAAAAGTTTGAATCTACTAATCAAATATTTATTGACAAAAATATTATAAAATTTTCCTATATACATAAATATTTCACAGTGTTGCTGATTTATAAATGTTACGGTAGAAATTCTATTTTCAAATTACTTACTGGAAATATCAACACAAGGAACAACAACATTAACTTAGTTTGCCCAACGTTTAGAACTATATTGTACAGAAATAGTGTAATTAATAGCGGTCCCAAGATGTTTAACAGTTTGCCTCCTGAGAAAAAAATTCTACTTACTACAGCCAACATATCTAGGTTTAAGCAAGAAATTAAGAAGTATCTCTTACATCAACAATCTATGAGCCAGTAATAAAATGTTAGTAACCTGTATGACCAGAATGTACTAGGTTACGTGTCCATGACCACATACCTATTGTATAGTACTATTTGTCCGTCAGGGAGCTTTGTTCGACGGACCTTACTATGTACAGTGTATACATACTTTATGTGCAATATCGTTAACTTTTGTAGCAATAAATATTTACTTACTTACTTACTTACTTACTTACTTACTTACTTACTTACTTACTTACACACACACACACACACACACACACACACACACACACACACACACACACACACACACACACACACACACACACACACACACACACACACCGCGTAGTGTAGTGGTTAGCACGCTCGACTCACACTCGAGAGGGTCCGGGTTCGAATCCCGGAGGCGGCGAGGCAAATGGACAAGCCTCTTAATGTGTAGCCCCTGTTCACCTAGCAGTAAATAGGTACGGGATGTAACTCGAGGGGTTGTGGCCTCGCTTTCCCGGTTCCCGTTGTGTGTTATGTGGTCTCAGTCCTACCCGAAGATCGTAATGGGGAAGACTGGCTGGGTGACCAGCAGGCTACCGAGGTGAATTACACACACACACACACACACACACACACACACACACACACACACACACACACACACATGCCGACACACACACACACACACACACACGTGCGTGTGTGTGTGCGCGCGCTTCTACTTGTCTATATACTTGAGTTTTCCTCTGTAAATTCGACATATCTTGACACCTGATCAAACTGTAATCTAAGCTAACCACTTGAATCTATCTCGAAGTACCTAATTAACTAAAGTTTCGATAGATTTACGACCATCATATAATAACATTGTTTCAAGCTATATTTATCTTTCCCTAGGATTACGAAATATCAAATTATGGGAATGAAACGTGAAAGCTCGTTTGTAATAAATGTCTATACACTTTCAAACAGTTTAATAATAAACGATTCACCAAGAGTAACACCACCATGGCCGCTGCTGTGTCCAGGTGGGGCTGTAAGTCGACGACTTGTTGGTTCATATGAGAAAGGGGGAATGAGGGGAGTAACTGTTTCTGAGCTCTCTTCTTTTATCAACAATATATGCAGATTGTAGATATATGTATAAAGAGTAGAGAGACGGTCGGGTGTGGAGTGAATTTTTGACCACCTAAGGAATTCATTATTTCGTGTACGGGAACTGCGTATTTAGATGTTAAGCCAACGGTTCACATTTATCCATGTAGACTGAAATTCTTTGTTGCCGCATTAGCTACCCTTGATTGTTATTGCTAGTCTTACCTCCAACGTTTGTCACACATTAAAGGGATGGAAATATAAACGTAACTGTGCTGAACGTATTTATAAATGCTGAAGAAAAAAAACCCAGAGTGACAATAATAATGATGATAATAATAATAATAATAATAATAATAATAATAATAATAATAATAATAATAATGATAAATATAAGTGAATGATATTAATTTTTATAATAATATTAGTGATGAAGATGATGATGACAATAACAACAGCAACAACAACAACAAAAACAACAATAATAATAATAATAATAATAATAATAATAATAATAATAATAAGAAGAAGAAGAAGAAGAAGAATTACGAAGCAGAAAAAAATAAAACTATCTAACACCAAAAACCTCAGGCGGGACAGCGACATACTGGCTGGATAGCTGTTGACACTGTCCCGTGACAAACATCACCTCGGAACTCACCAACGTGTTTGCTTTAAGGCTATTGAACCTGTGGCGGCTTCCTCACGCTCTATTTTGGGAATTCAATGGTATGATATTTTCAGGTTGTTAGAAGTACCCACTAGATGCATGGCCTTACCTACTGGACTCCAGAGTAAATATTGAAAAAGGACATTTGTCCTCCTTCAACAAAGGAATATAAAATCAACACAAATGGTGCACCAAATACCGCACGAATACATGGCACTTCCCATAAAAGTGCTATAGTAACTTCAATAATGCATTTACTATGTGGTACTAAAGGAATTTTGTCAGGTATATATACATGTGAAAAAAAAAAATATACAATTCTATAATATGTGGATCACACAAATAAAATACAAGAGAAATTAAAGAGTTGCGAGGGTGTAGTTAAGTAGTTTTCGCCTTACCCGCTAAAAGTGACGTCCAACACCTGTCCAGCTTCTGCTCAATAAAACATCCGATGCAGAAGATCAGGGAGCCTCCGGACAGTAAACTTACGGTGTATGGTACATTGCTTTATATCTTCAATTCATTAATGAATTTGTATTCATTAAAGGAAATGAAGACATAAAAAAAAATACACTAAACTGAGCGAAATCACATATTTTAAATTTGTAAACACACACACACACACACACACACACACACACACACACACACACACACACACACACACACACACACACACACACACACACACACACACACAGATTCAGATTCAGATGTTTATTGACCACAACATGACACAGAAATTTCAAAATGACAAGATCACAACAAATAATCCCAGATAATTAAAACTAACAACAACATACAAGCTAATTGTAGTCCAGTAACTACTCATACAATGTCCAGATAAAAATAAATATCATAATATTCAAGTTCCCAATCCCTATTTGTATACTGAAAGGATATCATGAACTATATGGCATACATTTTCTGGTGCGAACATATCAGAACAAAACAACTCTTCCAAACTAGCAAATTGGTACCTGTCTCTTAAGTGTCGAGTCATTGGACAGTTCTCAGTGACGTGTCGTTCAGTTTGAATTTCCCCACATACGCACAACCGTTCTTCTACTGGTATACGCCCACGACCTCGCCTATTCCATCTCCCTGTCTCGCAGGCCAGGGAGTGTCCGCTCACCCTAAACCGAGTGAACGACATCCTGTGATATTCCTTTATATCGTGTTTTCTTTATAAACAGGGTTAACAGACAATGTTGGGTTGATTTCCATATACACCTTGCGACGAGACGACTCACTAGACCTGATACATTCACCGACCTGATGCATGGCTACACTTATGTCTGTTACCTCATTACTTATTAAGTTCCTCACCATTTTTCCCACCACAGTGTTTGTCTCCTTGACAAGGTTCATTACAAAATATAATGGATCATCCGCGTAAGCTGATCTCTCCTGCCACTTACTATGAAAAACCTATGCTGCTTTAGCTTGACCAGATCTGAGAGGGGAGGATATCCTGACTCTACATAGCACACATCGTTGCATGTCGACCGTCTTACAGCCAGGAGTTCTTTGATGCACCAATTATACAATTTACTCGCAGGCTTGATGTCTGCTCCCACCCAAGATTCACACCCATACAATAATGTTGACGTAAGTGCTGCATCAAAGACACGCCTTTTTACAATGAATGGTACATCATTATTTTTTCTTAGAAAGGAAACAAATTTCAGTACATGTGGCAATTTCAATTTAGCATGGGCTTTGACAGCTGATGACGGGGAACCGTCGCTCGTAAAAGGTGAACCTAAATAAATATACAAATCACAATGCCTCACAGCAATACCATCCACCACCATCGGCTCCACATCTCTACTAGTACCATTAATTACAAAGAACTGGGTTTTACTTTGGTTGATGGCCATACCATACTGAGTACAATAGTTCTGAAGCTGAGTTAATTTCCTCACCATACCATGTCGAGATGTTGATAATAATACAGTGTCATCCATCATTACAAGAATATGCAAGCATTGCAAGAAACCATCACAAACATTTCCTTCTTTTATCATACGTATAAGGTCATCCATGAATATAATGAAGAGCAGGCAAGATGTTGGGGATCCTTGCCTCACTCCTAGAGTCACTGATATCATTACACTTCCAATCCAACTTTCCGTCACGTTGTACATTGCGATTAACGCACACAACATGATCGACCCACACCCTAACCGACGTAACACTCCAAACAGTACATGTCTCGGCACTCTGTCATAGGCCTGAGAGAAATCAACGAAAGTCACAAAGAGAGTAAACTTCTTTCTCCTAGCTAGGTCACACAACAGCCTCAGAGTTACTATATGCTCTAAACAACCTCTCTTTTCTTGTGCGCCCGCTTGTTCTCTGAATGGCTTGAACCAGCATTTTAACCTTGAACTCAACACCATATCATATAGTTTTGCCAAACAGTTTAATACATTTATCCCCCTATAATTTTTTGCATCCATCCTATCACCTTTCTTGAAAATTGTCACCATTCTTGCTTGTGACCATGCTCGGGGATACACACCTGAAAGGAATATTGCATTGAACATATTTGTAATTAACATAACCCATTGAGCAGGTAACATCTTCAGAACAGCCGGTGACAACCCATCAGGTCCGCTGGCTTTCTTAGATTTCAACAGTCTCAACTGGTTTTGAACTTCATCAGGACTCATCAACTCATCTAATATAGGTATTGTCGTATTTGTTAAATAGTTGTCTCCCACACAAGGAACATTGGTTTGTGTATTAAGTGTGTGTTCGAAATGATTCTTGAATTCTTCATCTGTTGGGGTAGATTCTGACTCACAACTACCGAACTCTCCTTTCCAGTTTATGGCTTTCCAAATGTTCTCATCATCATTATTACCTAACAACCTCTCCCATCTTTCTGTTGTTGCATTCACCATCTGCTCATGCACCGTCTGTGTGCTCCCTTTGGAACACTTGTACAAAGTATCCGTAACACAGTTAAGAAAATCAGTTACATTTCCGTCAAATTCAGGTAAGTTTACATTTGCTAAATTAGACTTAAATAGTATTACATCTATATCACTGTATCTAACAGGACTCCTGCATGCTTGGCTCTTCTTTAGGTGACTAACGTTACTTTCGCGATCCCCAAGCTGGTGAGCTCGAACCGCTAAGTCACAAACGTTCACACTGGATAACACTAATGAAACACTGATCGGTGCGTGGTCTGACGGTAAACGTTCGTTTCGAATCACCGAAAACCGACTCACTCTGTTCACTAGCGAGGTGCTCACTACACAGGTATCGAGCTCTGACACCCACTCGTTACCTTTCCTGTAACACACACACACACACACACACACACACACACACACACACACACACACACACACACACACACACCCACTGACTTCCCCATCAAAATTTACAAAGAATTTCCTCCAAAACTTGCCACACCCCTTTGCTCTATCATCAATGCCTCCCTTTCTCAACATTCCTGCCCCGATGACTGGAAGACATCTTACGTCACCCCCCTCCCCAAAACTTCCAATCCACAGTCACTGAATGATCTAAGACCAGTCGCCATCACCCCTATACCCAGCCTTATCTGTGAAGATTTTGTGTTCGACTGGGCCTATAACAAAATTTGTAACTCTATTGACACACAACAATTTGGTAATATTAAATCCACCTCCACATCTCACTACCTTGTCAGCTTCCTGGAATTTGTCCACAGCCACCTGGACAAACGCAACACTTCTCTAGCTATTGCTTTTGTGGACTTCAGAAAGGCCTTTGATCTTGTTGATCACACTGTTGTGATAAAGAAAGCCATCACTCTGGGTCTCTCTCCCTACCTGATAGCGTGGCTGGCAGACTTCCTCACAGGAAAGCGTCAGGCCGTTCATTATCAGGGCTCTGTCTCCTCTTTCCAACATGCGGCCGCCTTGGTACAGTGGATCCGTGCGTGCTTTGGGATCCGAGGGGTCTCCAAGCGCACGGGTTCGAATCCTGTCTACTCTGTGCTTCCTCCTCAATCAACGGGTGGGCTTCGAAATAGGAGGTACCCTTAATAAGTATCCCTTTAGCCCATAAATTCCCGTGAAAAGCTCTCACATGTGGGGTCCCTCTGGGGACCAAGATGGGTCCTCTGTGCTTCCTCATCCTTATCAACGATGCTCTCGTCCACACCCCCCACCCGTCAACAACACCAACCCAGACTTCTCAGCACTTCAGTCCACTCTTAACCAACTATAGACGTGGACGGAGGACAACAAAATGACCATCAACCACACCAAGACCGTGGATTTGTACCTCCACAGCAGCAGTCCCCCCTCCCCAGGTATCTGTGGGCCCTCACTCCCTCCAGGTGGTCCTCAGCACCAAGCTTCTAGGTGTCTTGGTGGACGATCAATTATCATAGAAGGAGCATGTTTCCACCATCATCAGGTCAGCCTCATACAAGATCTATATGCTGCGCCGACTCAGGTCCCTGGGTGCACCGGCAGATGAGCTGAGGGGAGTGTACCTCACCTTTATACTCCCTAAGCTCATGTACGCCTCCCCAGCGTGGTCCTCCTCCCTGAACCTCACACAACGACAACAGCTGGAGAGGGTTCAGAAAAGGGCGTTCAGGGTCATCCTTGGGCCTGCCTACAGGTCTTCCGAGGACGCCCTGACCTGCCTGACTCTGCCGAGGCTGGCCACAAGACACCAAGAAGCCTTGGAAAAATTTGGGGAAGGGCTGCTGCATCATCCACGTCTCCGCCACCTGCTACCCCAAGACGTGCCTCTCCCTGCCCGCGCCACCCGGTAATCGCGTGGCGCCCTTAAGAGCACCGCCCACTGACAGGTACCACCTTAGCGCGGTGCCCACTATGGTGCGAGCCATAAATAAATAATCAATAAGTAAATTCTTGGTTAAGTTAGTTCCATAGTTAGGTTAAGCATTTCATTGTTTTAATGCCCTCCCCCCTGTACATTTTCAGTGTAATTTTTTTGTTGCACTGCCAAATTAATAAACCGTATATTATTATTGTTATTATTACACACGCACACACACACACACACACACACACACACACACACACACACACACACACACACACACACACACACACACATACAGACACGCCAGGTATCTCAGTGGTTAGAGCGCTGGCTTCACAAGCCAGAGGACCGGGGTTCGATTCCCCGGCCGGGTGGAGATATTTGGGTGTGTCTCCTTTCACGTGTAGCCCCTGTTCACCTAGCAGTGAGTAGGTACGGGATGTAAATCGAGGAGTTGTGACCTTGTTGTCCCGGTGTGTGGTGTGTGCCTGGTCTCAGGCCTATCCGAAGATCGGAAATAATGAGCCCTGAGCTCGTTCCGTAGGGTAACGTCTGGCTGTCTCGTCAGAGACTGCAGCAGATCAAACACTGAAACACACACACACACACACACACACACACACACACACACACACACACACACACACACACACACACACCCACTTGTAGAAGATAATCCATGAATATTGATAACTACACAATTGTATATAAAATGTATATGTAAAGATGTTGGGATTACATATAAATGATATTATAATAATAAAATAAAAGAATATGTTGGGATTACATATAAATGAAATATAATATGATAATAATAATAATAATAATAATAATAATAATAATAATAATAATAATAATAATAATAATAATAAACAGCAATAATAAAATAATAATAATAATAATAATAACAACAATATTAATGATAATAATAATAATAATAATAATAATAATAATAATAATAATAATAATAATAATAATAATAATAATAATAATAATAATAATAATAATAATAATAATAATAATAATAATAATAATAATAATAATAGTAATAAAAACAACAGTAATAATAGTATTAGTAATAATTATAATTATAATAGTATTGATAATAATAATAATAATAATAATAATAATAATAATAATAATAATAATAATAATAATAATAATAATAATAATAATAATAATAATAATAATAATAATAATAATAATAGTCATAGTAGTGATAATAGTAATAATATTACAGTAGCACTAATTTAGACATTTACATATGTGAAATTATTTAGGTATATAGTATTTGAATTTCATAAAAAATCTAAGAATGTTGAAGGATGTGAGGTTCTATCTTCTATACATTAGTAGCCACATCAGTCATATCTAATATAAAGTTTTCAATAAGAATTAGTTATATTTTGTTTTAATCTACTTTTAGATACACTGATGGTTGGTGAGTGTTGAATTTCCGGTGGAAGGGAGTTCCAAACAACTGGGCCCAAGTATGACATAGAATGTTGGTATTTAGTTAGGCGGTGAAGAGGAAGAGAAAGGTTGTCACGGTGACCAGTGTTGTAATGATGAGCTGGAAGGAGGTTGTGGAGTTCATTTTTGTTATTGTACATGAAGATGGCAATTGCAAGTTTTGTTACGTCCTCTAATTTTAATAATTTAGTTTGTTGAAAGAGTGGATCAGTATGAGCCAAGTAATAACTATTAGTTGATATTCTCACAATAATTCTTTGAGCTGTAGCTTTAGAGGGACTAGGTTGCAGTAAATTAACAAAGGGTAAATGTGGGCATAGAATATGGATTTAAGAACATCTTGTGTTGCAAGGTCTTTCATGAGGTGAATGAAGGCTATGTGTCT
>NC_059296.1:24098831-24113831 GCF_017591435.1 Portunus trituberculatus
TTGTGTTTAACAACTTAACAAAAAGTTATATTGTAACCCAAAGCTTACAAAGAAAGCTATATTGTATGTATATTGTAATGTAAAGCTTATGGATGATGGAATATCTATTGAGAGTAATGAAATATATTTCAACAAGTTTAATGGAAACTGTACGGATAAAATAAAACCCAGTTCGGTTTCGAGAAACGTAAAGGAACGATTGGTCCTATCTTCATCGTGACCCAATTACAAGGGGAAGCTTTGGAGGAAGAGCTAATGAACTATGGATATGTTGATCTCAAAAAAAAAAAAAAAAAAAAAAAAAAAAAAAAATATATATATATATATATATATATATATATATATATATATATATATATATATATATATATATATATATATATATATATATACAAGGTACGGGTGAGGATACTGATTAGATGGCTGGTCCAAAGAAAAATCCCTGGGAGACTAGGTGATGTAATGAATATGTATTGTTGCGACTCAAACACAAGCCCTTTTACAGGTACCGCTCCGTTTCAGGTTAGCTTTCTGTAAGTCCTAGTCTCTACCAACAACCTGGTGAGCGGCTATACAACGTCGAGTCCAGGTCTTGAGTCGTACGTAGAAGCAGCCTCTAAGCTTGCCAAATCTGTCTCCTACGTAGAATAAAACATACAATACTCACACACTTCTCACAGCCGCTGGAAAATTACTTGTATAGGTACGTTCCAAGGAGGCATAGTCACGACATGTACGACAATAACGAGGCCATAATGTTCTGGGACGAACTATCTATGTCGCAAAATAGCATAGCACTCTTGTCCGAATTCAACTTGTCTCTACTTTCTGATTTCTCAGAACACGGACTATATGATCTCAAAATTATTGATTTTGGAGATGAAACGTACAACAGAAAATCATCATTAAAGTAAATATTATTTTGTCTCAATTAAAAGCAGGCTACTTATACAGCCAATCAACTATGAGAAACAGGGAAAACACTATAGCCTTTAACAGAATTAACAAAGTACAAACTTCAGACAAAGAAGGGAGCACTGGCCTGCTCCAAGATGAAGGCCAACATAAATAGTATTCAGATGTTTTTCTATGTCCTGGCTTATAGCGCCTGTAGGTAACTTGAAGCGTATTGGAAACGCTGTTAAGCTTCCATCCATTAGTGGTGCAGGCAGTTTTATTGGGCTCTACCAAGAAAAAACACCACCAACCAAAGGAAGAAAACAACATAAAAGACAGAACTCCCTCTAAATTAAATACACAACCTAATTTACTCATTCATCCCCACTCATATAAGCACACATCCTAAAAACATTAAATATGGACAACACCGACAGCATACTAATACTACAACACAACGTAAGACACTGGGACACAAACAGACTAACACTAACCAATATATACAAAGAAATAAGCCCTGACGTGATACTAATAAATAGTCATGGTTTAAAAAATCACGAAAGCATCAAAATACAAAATTATATAACTTACCTTATAAATTCCAGCGGAGAAGCAAACGACGGCTCGGCAATTTTAGTAAAGGAACACCTGAAACACAGAGTTAAAGAAAATTACGATACCGATGTAATACTAGCCACAATTGAAACTACAACAGGCCCAATAAACATAGCAACCACCTATCTACCTCCAAGAAGACCTTTCCTACCTATCACAGATTTTCACAATATAGCATCAGAAACATTTCCAACATATATAATAGGAGATTTAAATGCTCACCACCCAACAATCGATAAGAAAAAAAGCAACAGTGTCGGCAGATCTATGAAAATGCTCATTGATTATAATAAACTCACACATTTAGGTCCAGACTTCCCAACATTCTTAACTCATAACGCAACATCATCACCAGACATAATACTTGCCAATAACAAAACATACCATAACATCAACATAACACAAGGACCAACAACGCCATCAGATCACCTACCAATACTAATAAATATAACATCCCACCCCATACGAACACCAACACCACCCACATATATAATGAAAAAAACTAATTGGGATGAATTCAAGAATAAAGCAATAAATACAACAAAAGACATTAACACCAACCCATACATGTCACAACACACACTAGACACATCAATAAAACAGTGGCTAGATGGAATAACAACAGCAATGCAACAAAATATACCATTATCCGCACACAAAACTCTGGTTAAACCAACATATAATAAAAAAGTCAAAGAATTACAATGGTGGGCAAAAGAATTGCTAAATAATAGCCTCAGAAATGGCTGGACCTATACAACATACACCGCCTACAAAACCATAAAACAAAATATAATAAAAGAATGTAAAGAACAAAATAAAAGTAACTGGGAAAACAAAATAAAAACACTAAATAAACTGTATGCAGACCCACAAAATTCTGGCAGAATATAAAAATACTAAAAGGCAACCAAACCAATACTAATTCACATCTAGTAGTAAACAATAAGAAAATACACAACATTGAAGAAAAGGAAGAAATATTTAGAGATATCTGGAGTAATGTTTTTAGAATAAACCCCATGGAAAACCTACAATATGATGCAGACACGGAACTCAGAGTTAATAACTACCTAGAAGATAACAAAGTCCAAACACTACCTAATATACAAGGAAACCCAAACAATTTATCCAATGACACTTACTACACAACACCGATCACAACACAAGAAATAAAACAAACAATAAAACAATTAAAAAACAACACACCTGGGGAAACAAAATAAATAAAGTAATATTACAAAACTTACCAGACAACGTGCTCGAAATACTCACAAAACTATTCAACATCGCTCTCTCAATGGGATACTTTCCACAACCATTCAAACACGCCAGAATCATACTCATCCCAAAACAGAACAAACCATCAACTGATCCAATTAACTATCGCCCAATTTCACTTCTGGAAGTACCCGGAAAAATCTTCGAAAGAATAATTAACAAAAGAACAAGAACTTTCCTAGACGCCAATAAAATCCTACCAGACTCCCAACATGGTTTCAGATCAGGAAGATCAACTGACACAGCAATAGCAACAACAATAGAAGTAATCTCAAAAGCAATTTCAGTCAATAAACTCTGTTGTATTGCACTAAGGGACGTATCAAAAGCCTTTGATAAAGTATGGCAAAACGGATTAAAGTTCAAATTAAGTCAATTAAAACTACCCAACATCCTTCACAAAATTCTATGCAGCTTTCTAGACAATCGCTCTGCCTCAATATCAATAAAAAACTACACAGGACCATCATTCCAACTTCACAGTGGGGTACCTCAAGGCAGTAGCATCTCACCCACACTCTATACCATCTACACCCACGACATTCCATTACCACTCACAGAAAGCACAAATATACAATACGCAGATGATATCACACAAATAATCACATACGCAGGCAAATCAAAAAAAATGTTAGCAAAAATAACAGAAAGAGAAATAAAAAACATTAACAATTACGAGAGAAAATGGAAGATCAAAACAAATACACAAAAATTTACACTACTACCCATAACGTTGAAAAAAACAGAACCAGTAAACATAGAGGGGCAACACATACAGTACGCAAAGGAAGCAAAAATATTGGGCCTAAAACTGGGAGTAACCGGATACACAAAACATGTAAAAGATATCACAAACAAAGCACAAGTAGCCTTAAACACTATCAAGAGATTCCAGTTCTTAAATACAAACATAAAATTACATCTTGTAAAAGCATGTGTACTACCAATATTAACCTACCCGGCTTACGCTCTGAACGCTCTGTCAAACTCACAAATACTAAAACTACAAAGAAAACAAAATGAAGCACTTCGTTTTGCTTATAATGAAAAACATCCATTCACCAAAAACACAGAAGAACTACATAAACTTGCACAATTGGATCCGATTAACATAACAGTACACACAAGAGGAAATTATATAAAACACAAAATGATAAACACTTTAAAAGACACAACATATCATATAACAATAAACGAACATGAACAAGGACAAGAACATAGTTGGTTTAGGAAACCTATTAACAAAATATCAAAGCTACCACCCAGACCGCTGTACACAGGATAAAAATACTATAAATACAAATAAATATATAAATATACACATATATTCAAAATAAAACAAATAAATAATAAACAAATAACAAAAATAATAAGCAATTAAACCAGTGCATAAATAAATAAACAATTAAAATAAATAAATGAATAAAAAATATTATAAATAAATAAAAAAATTACCAATGTAACAAATAAACCACCCTATATGACGGCTATTCCGTCATCTTTCACTCTTCCGCTTCCTTCATACTCTCAACCATACTTTATCTTCTACTCTCTATATTCTTCTTCTCTTCTCTTGAGTCTATCAACACACCGATCCGATCCGATTCAATGAATGGAGAATACCCAAGCAACAAAACTGGCAACCAGAATAGAGACATCATGATGAATTTTTATATGTATTTTTCCGTCTTTTGCTTATAAACAAAACTCGGACAATCCGAACAGCCAGACACTCGCGAGCTCGACACCTGTGATGCACCAAATTTGGCGTCACACAAAGACTGGGCTGTTGTGTTGGCGCCGTGTCATTCCAACAATAAATCCTTAGCTAGCATCTCTTCAACCACCTTCTTTTATCTTACTTTAAAGAAGAAATAGATATTGTATATATATATATATATATATATATATATATATATATATATATATATATATATATATATATATATATAAACTATTTTTTTAATGAGTTTCGATTTTATGGTGGAACAAAGACACTGTAATATTTTTTTTATTCTGGGGGGCGGGGCGTGGGGGTTTCTCCACTTGGGAAATCATGAGCTGCGAAACTTTATCTCTGCAGGCCTCGGTAGCGTCATAGACTATAGTATATGCATGGTCAGTCATTTCAGTATTGAGGTGGCAACATCGCAAGCAGGTGTTGACGCCAACACCTCGAATACCAATAGATCCACCGTAGCTCAATTAATTTGTGGCAAGCTTTTACACTCCAGCAAAATTTAACGTGAGACTACATCAAGGTACGTTGTTCATTTTGTCAGCTGTAATTGTCAAATAAGCGTTGTGCTTAATTTCACACAGCGCACAATGAAATTACAACCACATACCGGTACAGCATATACAGCATTATATATACTTATTTTCTATAAGAATTGTAGTTGACAATTTTACTTAAAGTACGACAATATGTTTTTAATTTATAGCTTGTAGTATACGACAGTCATTTGACTTCAAGTGCTCCCAGAAAGTCCAACATGACCACCGTTTTCTATTCTGGACAGCAGAAAAGCGCTGCCTGATGTCATTTTGCTCAGGCAGAACTTAAAATAGGCAGTATGATTGGAGAAATTTACCTTGTGTGACACCGCCTTTATACACACACACACACACACACACACACACACACACACACACACACACACACATATATATATATATATATATATATATATATATATATATATATATATATATATATATATATATATATATATATATATATATATATATATATATATATATATATATATATATATATATATATATATATATATATATATATATATAAAGGAAAAGGTTAATTAACACATGGTCAACCTGATTCACTGTTTTTCCTTTTCTGTTCTCCTCGCTCTTTCTCCTTGTTCTCTCTCTCTCTCTCTCTCTCTCTCTCTCTCTCTCTCTCTCTCTCTCTCTCTCTCTCTCTCTCTCTCTCTCTCTCTCTCTCTCTCTCTCTCTCTCTCTCTCTCTCTCTCTCTCTCTCTCTCTCTCTCTCTCTCTCTCTCTCTCTCTCTCTCTCTCTCCCTTCTTGAAAATCCTTGTTTTTTTCTAGAAACTCTATACATAAGTATATTAAGAATTAAGAGCAGAAGTGAACACAATACTAGGTGAAAAGAAAGAGTTAAGAGTCAAGATGTTGTCAATAAGAAGCAGGACGGAGCCTATACCTGTTGATAGTAATGGATATTTTGGAGCTACAACATAATTATTACAAGGTGATAATGACACACTCGGAAGAAGATATGCAGTTAACAATTGTTAAAGTGACAGGGATCTTTTGGAGGAGGATTGAAGATAAGACTCGTATTTTTAAACGTTTGTCTCCATTCGGATATTTCTAACAAATATAGTGGAGGCTATTACATTTTTCGAAGGTGCTTTCAAGGTTCTAATAATAGTTTAACAGACATTTTCATCATGAATTTAAGAAGCTCCCATGATAGCTAAGAAGAAAATTGTAACGACAGATGAGAGAGTTTAAGAATACATACCATAGTGCAAGGAAGACGGAAACGTTGGTTTTCTGTATGAGACGAAAAAAACTGTTATAGAGGATGCAATTATATAGAATGGAACTTAACCAAGTACATAATGCAATATACAATAGACGAGGAACTATTAAAACTGTGAACAAAAATCTACAACGTGATTGCAAGACCAGTGCTGTTGTATAATATAGAACCCTGAGTCTTAAGGAGGAATGACGAGAAAGAGCTAGATGGGACAGGTGGAAATGTTACGATGGCTAATGAAAGTGTCACTGAAAGAAGGAAAGAGTGTGGGTATCTTAATGAAGGCAAGAGGTATGTGCGCTGATTTTGGAGAAGGCAAGAGGTGCCTGCTTGAGCCGCTATGGTCGGTGAGTAAGAGAGAAAAGATTGGTCCTGTGAAGGCGATATGAAATCAGGCGGTATGATGATGAGTGGTGGGATGACAAAAGTTTGGAGAGGTGGAGCTAAGAGAGATCTGAAGAGCATGGGTTTAGTGAAAGAGGATGTAGAAAACTATACTTGGGTAAACATACAAAAGCGCTGGATCCTACAGGAGACTAAGACAGAAAAGAAAAAAAACAAAGAACAAGATGAAAAATAAAAAGTTCTACTCTGGTATACGACCAAATTTCATAAAAGTACTTTGGTATGCAATCTACACTTTATATTGAGATCTACAGCAAGAAAAGGTACATTCTTTTCTCTTTTATTATCAAAAGACATGTGTCTTGGTTTGGAAAGTAGAATGTCTGTTCGAATGTCGAAGCTCCAGTCCCAACTGAACGTACATATTATAATTGTACTCTTCATTCCAGCATAGACATTCCATACGCGACTTGTGCTCTTTTCCGTGAATTTACCTGTTTATTGACATCTGAATATCTAAGCAACCTTTCAGATTTTAACAAAACAGTTTTATGACGAAACCACAAACGATACGAGGGCAATTGCATTAAACAGTAGTTTGCAAGTTTTATCTATACATTCTTTTTCTAATTCAAAATAGCAGAGTTACCGGGCATTGCCCGAATCAAATGGAATCCCAGGACTAAGTTTCATCACATACAGTTCAAAGTTTTTTTTTTTTTTTTTTTTGTGTGTGTAAACAAGACACCCACACACAGACAGATGGACAGCGTGCTTTATTATATAAGATGTCTTATATGAATTGACAGGTAGAGGTACCGAAGCAATCTGTGATTGGTTTGATGTGTGAACATAAGAACATAAGAGCATGAGAAAATGAGGGAAGCTGCAAGAGGCCGTCAGGTGTACACGTATCAGTCCCTGTATGAACCTAACTAGCTAATTCCACATATCACCCTTATCCATAAATTTTTCTAATCATCTTTCAAAGCACTCTATTGACGATATGATTCCTATGTCCGTTCTATTCATTAATTATTAGAGAATCTGTTCCTAAATTTCTCGACCTTAAACCCATTATTTTTGGTTCTATCCTGGCTATTGATACTAAGAACTTTGCTCATGTCCCTTTTGATATAATCCCTATGCCACTTAAATACTCTATGAGGTCCTCTCTCAATCTACGTCTCTCTAAAGAATGCAGATTTAATATCTTTAATCTCGTTTCGTAGAAAATATCCCTCATCCCCTGTATTATTTTAGTCGTTCTCCTTTGCACTGATCCTAATAAACCTTTATCCTTCCTATAAATGTGGAAACCAGAACTGTGCAACACAATGTAGATGCTGTCTAACCAACACCAAATATAAATTTAATAATACTTCGGGACTTCCGTTTTTAACACTCCTAAAATATTATTCCTATTACCCTATTTGCCTTATTCCTAGCATATATTCATTATTTTTCTTTGATAAAGATTAGAGCTAACAATAATTTCTAAATCTTTTTCATATCCTGAATCTACCAGGGCTTCGTTGTTTAACGTGTACCTATTGTGTGGATTTCCTCTACCTACGCTAAGTACTTTGCATATTTTTGTTAATGGTAAACTGTATATTCCATCTGTCTGCCTTTACTCTTTAAATTTGCCCGCAAGGCAATGGCATTTGAATCTGACCTAATTAATCGACTTATCCCTGTATCATCTGCACATTTACTAACATCACTACTAATTCCACAATACAAATCATGAATATATATTAACAATAACAATGGCCCTAAAATTGATCTGGTGAATAGTGTGTACGGGTCTCTTGATTATGATGGCATCGTGCTGAACAACTCAGCATGAACGAGGCATTGCTGCGCACCATTCGCCAGACAGTGGCAGTATGAGAGGATTTTTAGAGGTGCGAGGGCTCACACCATGACAGTGATTGGGGAGTAGTGTGCGGTGAGTCATTGTTCACACCCACAGGACTGGGCTAGACGCTTGGAGAAAAGGGTTCGTTCTGGTTTCTGTGTAGGTTGGTTGACTTCAATGTGGTATAGCTATCGCTATCATTGTTTTGGCCTATTGAGCATATTATGTATTTCGTGATAATATATCAAGCAGCACATGTTTTCTATGATGAAAGTACAATATAGGTCGATACGTTTTCTGATATATCATGTAATTTTGGGGTATGAGGTACCTACTTATTTTTCCATATCAATTTGTAGATCACATTGGCTATTTAGATCGCATTCCAAAGTAGCACCGAATTAAATGAAGAAGAAAAAGAAATAGGAAGAAAAATAGAGTAGATAAACAAACAAAAAGAGGGCTACTTGGGGAAATAAAATCTGTATCTTTGAGAGAGAGAGAGAGAGAGAGAGAGAGAGAGAGAGAGAGAGAGAGAGAGAGAGAGAGAGAGAGAAAAGTTTTGCCATTGTTCTGAAGATTAAAGTGAGCATTCCTCCAGGGCTCAGAGGAGTTCCTGAACACTGCGCCATCTATGTAGTTAAGGTCTCTTAGGGAGGATGGGCGTCTCGGAGCAATTTTAGGTACCAGCGTTTGTCAGCCGGTGAGGAAGAGAAATCTGGACGGAGGAGGGGGGAGGAGGGAAGGAGGGAGAAATGCTGTTGCATAGGTGTTGGTGGGAATCGGAGTGCACGCAGAGGGTACGGCTAGCGGATCGTAAAGGAAGAGAGCTTTAGGTGGTGGTGGTGATGGTGGTGGTGGCGTGGTGGTTGTGGTAGGGTAGGCAAGGATTCATGCAACTGGAATGAAAAGTAGTGTGGGTGATGATGCCTAAAAATGTGGTAATGGAGATGATGGAGGATGAGGTTGCTTTTTGCATCTCACGATTCTGCTATATGATGTATCGAATAAAGCTTATCAATTTCATTATATTTTGGAATTATGGTGATCGTGGTGTTTTGAATATTACGTATGAGCACATTTATGTTCGCTCCATGATCTTGTTAACTTATCGTCTTGAAAAAAAATTTACCTATGGAAACAGCAGGTTCGAAGCAAGTCGAAAGAAAAACTACGTGACAATGTGTAAGAGGAACACTTAATTCCTTCGCGGAAACTGATAGACTCTTTCGTTAATATTTAAATGATAACCAGTTCAAACACAACTAGTCTGATAGCTGAAACCCTTGAGGATAACTTTGTTTTGTAACTGATGCAGGAATCTTGTATTTGTTGCCAGCAACGCCAACTACAAGGGCATTGAATATTTGTCGATATTATACATATAAATTCTAACATTCAAATTATTCTTTATCCCAATGCGAAGTGTGGTGTTTTGCGGCCGTTGTCTGCAATAGGGTGACCCACACGCAGCTTGTTCAATTGTCTCGAACACAAAAGGTGGGGAGAAGTGTGCTGGTGTGTGCCAGGCTGGAGTATTAAAGTCCACTTCCTCTCAGTGCAATGTTTGAAAAAAGAAATTGTATTGTTTTCCCGCACAGAATCCTCATCCTCCCTCTGGTGCATCAAACGCTTTGCCGTGCATTGCCTTTTGTCTTCCCTTCCCCGACTAGCATAAAGGGCCTCTACTCCCCTCCCTGCCACACTTACTCTTTCCACCACATATCCAGGTTCTCCCGCACAGATGCCAACGACCACACCACGTTGAACACACCGCTTCTCGTCCCGCACAGTTAAATAGTTCTAGTATTCTTTTCAATGCAAAGGAAAGACTTTACTTCACATTTCACATATATTCGTAATAGTAGTATTCCTGTAATTACGCTATGAAAGCAAAGTTATTTAATTGCCATATACTTTAATTATCTCTCTCTCTCTCTCTCTCTCTCTCTCTCTCTCTCTCTCTCTCTCTCTCTCTCTCTCTCTCTCTCTCTCTCTCTCTCTCTCTCTCTCTCTCTCTCTCTCTCTCTCTCTCTCTCATTTCTTCTTTTCGGAAGTAAGTGTCATTAATGTCATTATGTCTTTTTTAGTGGATACTGTGTGTGTGTGTGTGTGTGTGTGTGTGTGTGTGTGTGTGTGTGTGTGTGTGTGTGTGTGTGTGTGTGTGTGTGTGTGTGTGTGTGTGTGTGTGTGTGTGTGTGTGTGTGTGTGTGTGTGTGTGTGTGTGTGTGTGTGTGTGTGTTGGCTAGTTTACCATACCTTGAGAATAGCTGAATGAATTCCAACGAAACTTTAGATAATTGCTTGCCACAACATTTAACACTGCAAATTAAATTCTCTCTCTCTCTCTCTCTCTCTCTCTCTCTCTCTCTCTCTCTCTCTCTCTCTCTCTCTCTCTCTCTCTCTCTCTCTCTCTCTCTCTCTCTCTCTCTCTCTGTGTGTGTGTGTGTGTGTGTGTGTGTGTGTGTGTGTGTGTGTGTGTGTGTTTTCAAATCCAGGTTCAAGCTTATATTGTCATGAAAAACTCACTATGTATATACATCCAAACATAATTACATATTATATGGTAAGATCTGCAGAGAAAACTCCTTAGCAGACCAAATGACTAAGCAAAGTAAAAAAAAAAAACTTCATTAATGAAAAAAATGCAACATTACACCTTTACTTACATAGTTAGTGTATACTTACAACTAGATAATGCATTTTACACAAAACTCTAACCTAAATCCATATATTTACAAATACATATATACATACATATACATACACACATATACACACATACATATACACATACACATACACATATAAATTCCAGCTCTCATTTTTATGTGTAAATATGCTCACCATATACCCACACAGCATTATACAACATAGTCGTATACAACATACTCCTGCTATAAAGTATGAGCTTCTATTTCATGTGCCTGTTCAGCGAGAAAATGTTTATTTATTCTATACTTAAAGTTACTCAGAGTACATACCTTTAGGTCATGCTTTATTTCATTAGGTATCGAGTTCTAGACGTCCAGGCAAAAACACAGAAGAAATTTGCGAAATAAAGTTGTTCTAAATATTGGACGTATCAGGTTCACTTGGTTCCTTCTGGTGATATGAGCATGATCTTGTACTGTAAAAATATTATCATTATCTTTTATAACCTTAAATATTGTAATGAAACTGATGTATTTATATAGCTATATATGAAACTTGTAATAATCCTAGAGATGAAAATAAGTGTTTAGTTGAATCATATGTTTCCTGAACATTAATACTCTTAGAAAAGCCTTTTGAGATTTAAAAATGCCATCCATGATTGATGGCCAAGTTGTGTGTGTGTGTGTGTGTGTGTGTGTGTGTGTGTGTGTGTGTGTGTGTGTGTGTGTGTGTGTGTGTGTGTGTGTGTGTGTGTGTGTGTGTGTGTGTGTGTGTGTGTGTGTGAGTGACATATGTACATTATATTCGTGATGTACATATTTGCATTTTTTGTGTATACCTATGTTGTTGAATGGAAACTTCTTAATTTCTCCAAAACTGAGGCAAGACTGAGCTAGTTGGTGCAAAAAATATGATTGAGGAATTTACAATCTCATTAAATGGCTGCGTGTCATCTGTTCCTCCGTTGCCCTTGCTATTTTTAAGACGCTGCTAGTCATTCTTTTATTTTCACATGGCAAACGCTACTCCATAGCTGCAGCGGTATTATTTTCAAATATATTCAATATTCATAAGTTTTAATAATTTAGTATTCTTCCGAGCTTTTTTTTTTTTATTGGGCTTTGTGTTATCTATTAATCCTCTGCAGAATTCACATAATCAGTATGGAACTGTGTCATTGTCTTTTTTTTTTAAATAGGCTAATGAAACCAAGAATCTATTTATCTCTCTGTGTATATTTCTATATATTTATATATTTATTTTTCTATCTTTCTATTTATTCATGAATCTGTTTATCATTCTCTCTCTCTCTCTCTCTCTCTCTCTCTCTCTCTCTCTCTCTCTCTCTCTCTCTCTCTCTCTCTCTCTCTCTCTCTCTCTCTCTCTCTCTCTCTCTCTCTCTCTCTCTCTCTCTCTCTCTCTCTCTCTCTCTCTCTCTCTCTCTCTCTCTCTCTCTCTCTCTCTATATATATATATATATATATATATATATATATATACATAACTTCATACTTTCTACCTTTATTGTTTTGTTGAATGACAATATGAGAGTGGAATTTGACTATTCTTGGGTTATTAAGGAGAAATATACGAAAATAGATTGTATTACATAATTTTTGGCGATTTTTTTCCTTTATGGAGAAGAGATAATAGTTTGATTTTATTGTATTTTGCGGCAGTTTTGACTGAAACTGATTAAATGAAAATATGGAAATAGAGAAAAATCCTCGTTTTTTTTTACACTTAACGGACTTCGTCACTAAAAATAATCTAATTGTTTCCGCCTTTTTTCACAGTTAAGAATATATTGCTTTACACGTGTCGCAAGCTGTGCTGCCAATCATGGAAACATCTGCACCGCTGTACTATATCAACATTCTACACGGTCATTTTCTTTATCAGTGAGGGTTGAAATTTCTTTATAGTAAAATCATAGTCTTTTTTTTTTTTAAGTAAATGAATGTTGTGTGGGATGCGATAGAGCTGCATGTGTCAGGCGTGGCATATTTACCACGTTGGAAAAACAATCTTTTTTTTTTCATTCCTCATTCTTATCTATTTTCATTTATTATCTTGTCAATTATATTTTATTATTCACAAAATGATGACCAGTCTTTGAAGACAAAGATTTATTTTCTCTCTGCTACTTATAAACAGCAAGCTCATTGCAATATTAACCCGAGTGTTCCTGCTCTTTCCATCAGTATCGGAGACATTCACTCGCGGCAATAAATCTCCCTCATTCGGTTCACACACAGCTGGGCCATCCGCCGGCTGCATTTCCTACAAATCCTCGAATTTGCTTATCCAATTTCATACTCGAATTTCGATATTTCATTTTAGCCTGGACGTCATGGCCTCATATACTGGTGCATATGTATAGATGGATGGATGGATTTATGTTTGTGTGTGTGTGTGTGTGTGTGTGTGTGTGTGTGTGTGTGTGTGTGTGTGTGTGTGTTTAATAATAATAAAAATAATAGTAATAATATACGGTTTATTAATTTGGCAGTGCAACAAAAAAATTGCACTGAAAATGTACAGGGAGGGACATAAAAACAATGAAATGCTTAACCTAACTATGGATCTAACTTAACCTAGAATTTACTTATTGATTTATTCATTTATGGCTCGCACTATAGTGGGCACCGCGATAAGGTGGTACCGGTCAGTGCGCGGTGCTCTTAAGGGCGCCACGCGATTCTGGTGTCGGGTGGCGCGGGCAGGGAGAGGTACGTCTGGGGGTAGCAGGTGGCGGAGACGTGGATGATACAGCAGCCCTTCCCCAAATTTTTCCAAGGCTTCTTGGTGTCTTGTGGCCAGCCTCGGCAGACTCAAGCAGGTCAGGGTGTCCTCGTAGGACCTGTAGGCAGGCCCAAGGATGACCCTGAACGCCCTTTTCTGAACCCTCTCCAGCTGTTGTCGTTGTGTGAGGTTCAGGGAGGAGGACCACGCTGGGGAGGCGTACATGAGCTTAGGGAGTATAAAGGTGAGGTACACTCCCCTCAGCTCATCTGCCGGTGCACCCAGGGACCTGAGTCGGCGCAGCATATAGATCTTGTATGAGGCTGACCTGATGATGGTGGAAACATGCTGCTTCCATGATAATTGATCATCCACCAAGACACCTAGAAGCTTGGTGCTGCGGACCACCTGGAGGAGTGAGGGCCCACAGATAGCTGGGGAGGGGACTGCTGCTGTGGAGGTACAAATGTGCATCACCACGGTCTTGGTGTGGTTGATGGTCATTTTGTTGTCCTCCGTCCACGTCTGTAGTTGGTTAAGAGTGGACTGAAGTGCTGAGAAGTCTGGGTTGGTGTTGTTGACGGGTACGCCCACGGTGCAGTCGTCCACATACTTCCAGCGGTGGGGGGTGTGGACGAGAGCATCGTTGATAAGGATGAGGAAGCACAGAGGACCCATCTTGGTCCCCTGAGGGACCCCACATGTGAGCTGTTGGAAAGAGGAGACAGAGCCCTGATAACGAACGGCCTGACGCCTTCCCGTGAGGAAGTCTGCCAGCCACGCTATCAGGTAGGGAGAGAGACCCAGAGTGATGGCTTTATCACAACAGTGTGATCAACAAGATCAAAGGCCTTTCTGAAGTCCACAAAAGCAATAGCTAGAGAAGTGTTGCGTTTGTCCAGGTGGCTGTGGACGAATTCCAGGAAGCTGACAAGGTAGTGAGATGTGGAGGTGGATTTAATATTACCAAATTGTTGTGTGTCAATAGAGTTACAAATTTTGTTATAGGCCCAGTCGAACACAAAATCTTCACAGATAAGGCTGGGTATAGGGGTGATGGCG
>NC_059296.1:24146331-24153831 GCF_017591435.1 Portunus trituberculatus
ATATATATAATATTATATATATGTTTATATATATATTATATATATATGTATATATATATATATATATTTATATATATATATATATATACATATATATATATATATATATATATGTATATATATATATATATATATACATATATATATATATATATATATATATATATATACTTTATATATATATATATATATATATATATATATATATATATATATATATATATATATATATATATATATATACTTATATATATATATATATATATATATATATATATATATATATATATATGTATATATATATATATATATATATTATATGTTACGGCCCGCCCGTAACATACCCACTACCATCACCTCCTCCGCTTGTTACCTCGTTCGCCACCTCTCCGCCTCCCCTTCCACGTCACCGTTTCATGAAGCCCTGCTACTGTCCCGTAGTTGGATTCACGCGGCCCCATTCGACTCAACCGGAAGTGTTAAGCCAGCTCTTGGCTTTCTGGAAAGCAGTTGAGGTCCAGGCCTCAACCAGTGAACACAACGCCTCTTGGGTCTACCGTGGGATCAACCATCACCCAGCACTTCACCACTGCGACACCGCATAAGTATCACTTCCCCTCGTCCCGTGTTTTCCACATTGCCTCTATATAGGATTAGGATTATTGTTAGGTATTAAGTTGGGTTCTTTATTGTTGTATTTATTACTGTGTTATATGTATATGTGTATGTCATTTTCCTGTGTTTCATGTTATATATCTGTGTTTCATGTTTCATGTTATATCTATGTGTGTCAATTTCATTATGGGTTATTAAAATAGCTTTTTAAAGTGCCCCCCCTTTGCATTTCCTCACCAGTTGAACCTGCAGTGTTTTTTTTTTATTGTTATTGTTCACCGGCTCCCCGATGCCAATCTTACCAGTTTAACCGGTGAACGTAACAGTAGTAGTAGTAGTAGTAGTAGTAGTAGTAGTAGTAGTAGTAGTAGTAGTAGTAGTAGCAGCAGCAGCACTATTGTTATTATTATTGCTATTATCATCATCATCATGATCATCATGATCATTATTATTATTATTATCATTATTATTATTATTATTGAGTGCTGGCTCTCTACAAAAAGGAAAAGCGTCAGCCAAAATTAGGGTACAAATGCCTCGATATCTCCCTCTTAAAACAAGACAAGTCATAGGAAATCGGAAATACAGATGCTTGGAGGGAGTTCCAGAGTTTACCACTTAAAGATATGAATGACAGAGTACCGGTTAACTCTTGCGTTAGGGAGTTGGACAGAATAGGGATGAGAAGAAGAAGAAAGCCTTGTGCAGCGAGGCCGGAGGAGGAGGGTAGTCATGCAGTTAGCAAGATCAATAGAACAGTTAGCATGAAAATAGCGATAAAAGATGGAAAGAGATGCAACATTTCGGCGGTGAGAAAGAGGTTGAAGACACTTAGAAGAGGAGGGGAGTTGATGAGACGAAAAGCTTTTGATTCGCCCCTATCTAATAAAACTGTGTGACAGGAACCCCCACAAACCTGCGAAGAGTACTTCATACGGGGGCAGATAAGGCCCTTGTACAGAGTAAAAAGTTGGAGGAGCGAGAAAAATTGGCGTAGACGCCTCAGAACACCTAACTTCATAGAAGCTGTTTTAGCAAGAGATGAGATGTGAGGTTTCAAGTTAAGATTTTGAGTAAAGGACATACCGAGGATATTCAGTGTGGAAGAGGGAGACAGTTGAGTGTCATTGAAGAAGAGGGGATAGTTGTCTGGAAGGTTGCGTCGAGTTGATAGATGGAGGAATTGAATTTTGGAGGCATTGAAAACTATTAGATTTTCTCTCTCCAAATCGGAAATCTTAGAAAGATCGGAAGTCAGGATTTCTGTGGCGTCCCTGCGTGATCTGCTGACTTTCTGACGGGTTGGTCGTCTCTGAAAGGACATGGAAAGATGTAGGGTGGTATCATCAGCATATGAGTGGATAGGGCAAGAAGTTTGGTTAAGAAGGTTATTAATGAATAATAGAGAGTGGGTGACAGGACAGAACTCTGAGGAATTCCACTATTAATAGATTTAGTAGAACAGTGGCCGTCTACCACAGCAGCAATAAAACGGTCGGGAAGGAAACTTAATATAAAGTTGCAGAGAGAAGGATAGAAGCCGTAGGAGGGCAGTTTTGAAATCAAAGCTTTATGCCAAACGTTAACGCTACAGCAAAAGTTTCACCAAAATCTCTAAAAGAGGATGACCAAGAGTCAGTAAGGAACGCCAGAAGATCACCAGTAGAGCGACCTTGACGTAAGCCATACTGGCGATCAGATGGAAGACTTTGAAGTGACAGATGTTCGAGAATCTTCCTATTCAGGATAAATTGGAAAACTTTAGACAAGCAAGATATTAAAGCTATAGGGCGGTAGTTTGAAAGATTAGAACGGTAACCCTTTTTAGGAACAGACTGAATATAGGCAAACTTCCAGCAAGAAGGAAAGATAGAAGTTGATAGACAAAGTTGAAAGAGTTTGGCCAGGCAAGGTGCAAGCACGGAAGCACAGTTTTTGAGAACAATAGGAGGGATCCCATCAGGACCATAAGCCTTCCGAGGGTTTAGGCCAACGACGGCATGGAAAACATCATTACAAAGAATTTTGATTGTAGACATGAAATAGTCAGAAGGAGGAGGAGAGGGAGGGACAAGCCCAGATTCATCTAAGGTGGAGTTGATATATATATATATATATATATATATATATATATATATATATATATATATATATATATATATATATATATATATATATATATGGTATTGTCATGAATTTGGGTTGGGGTGAGATGTGCGAAGCGAAGAGAAGGGGTAGGGAAGAGAGAAGGGGAGAGAGACGGGAAACGGGAAGAAGCTAGGTTAGAAGAGGTGGGGTAGGGGGAGAAGTGAAGTGAAGAGAGGAGAAAGGGGAGGGGAGGGTATAAGAGAGGAAGTGAAAAGAAGAGAAGGGAAGAGAAGCAGGAAAGGAAAATAGTCGACAAAGTAGAGGGTAGGGAAGAAGAGAGAAGAAAAGTGGAAAGGGAAGGAAAGGTAAAGAGGTGAGGGTAGGCTAAAAGAGGAAAGAGAAAGAAGGGAGGAGATGAGGAAAGCGTAATAAGAAGGGGAAGTTGAGAGAGAGATAGGAGCCACACCACCTTCACGCTCAATAAATGAGTATTAATTATGGCAGTGATATCTTTAGCTAAAGGTAGTGATCATTTGATCCTAAGCTATCAAATGTTACTGCCACACAAGATGTAACATGTCACTCTGCTGGCCGTGCGAGTTACGATATCATCAATTATTATTATACATTATTATATACTGCATGCAAAGGATAAACGAAATAACACAATAATGTAATCATAATTATAGACAATTATCATTATTAATAAGTATCCATCAAATACATGCTAGTGAAATGGAACTAACCTGATATGGTGAGCGTAGGTATCTTGCGTCCCACGAGTGTGTTCGTTTCAACCCAAGAATTCTTATATATTATTTTCTTTATTTTCTATTTCTTTCTCTTCTTTTTCTTTTTTTTTACAAGTCTAATATATGTCTTTTTACTTCATGAATACAATGAATTTTACGTGTACATAGGTACCTTTTTTTTATGTGTCTGTGGAAGATTGGAACGCACGCGACGGAAATGCTGTGTCCGAAGATGAAAGTTTGACAACAAAAATTGAGTCGAGTTTGCCTCTCCCCTTTCTTCACAAGTACAGTGGTTCATTATTACGTTTCATTATGTATTGATGATGAAATATGCATAATAACATAATATAAATATGGAAATATAAATAGAATGTGGTGATGATGCGGGAAAGTGTGGAAAGTTTGTGGTGTGTGACATGAGCGCATGAACTGCAGCTTGGCAATATAAGGGTTAAAGACCCTCCAAAGCGGAAGTGCCTCTGGCATTTTGCCTCTGCAAGTTGGTGGGACCTGAGGAGGTATTATGTTGATTTTCCTGAATGATTACTGTTTCTTTGTCAGAGACTCTTCTTTCAAACCTTTGCTAACAACTCCACTTTGGACGATTCTGAGCTTGTCCTCCCTCTCCTCCCTCTCTGACTATTTCATGCTTTCAAAGCTCTTCGTAATGATGTTTTCCATGCCCTTTATGAACCTCCTACTGTTCTCAAAAGGTGTTCTTCCGTGCTTCCACCTTGCATGGTCAAACTCTTTCAACTGTGTCTATCCACTTCTACCTTTCATTTTTGCTGGAAGTTTGCCTACATTCAACCTGTTTTAAAAAGAGTGACCGGTGTAATCCCTGAAACTACCGTCATATATCTTTAATTTCTTAATTTCTGAAGTTTTTAATCTATCATCAATAGCAAGATTTTTAAACATCTGTCACTTCACAATCTTCTATCTGATCGCCAGGATGGCTTCCGTCGAGATCGGTCTACTGGCGATCTTCTGGCGTTCCTGATTGAGTGTTGGTCACCCTCTTTTAGAGATTTCAGTGAAACGTTTCCTGCAGCGTTAGCCATATGAAAAGCTTTTGATAGAGACTGGCGCAAAGCTTTGATTTCCAAATTGCCCTCTTACTGTTCTGTCTTTCTCTCTGCAATTATATTTCAAGTTTTCTTTCCGAACATTTTATTGCAGCCATGATAAATGGCCACTGTTCTTCTCAGAAATCAATTAATATTAGTGTTCCTCAGTGATCTGTCCCGTCACTGACTTTCTATTATTCATTAATGACCTTCTTAACCAAACCTCTTGTCTTATCCTCGCCTGCCTACATCTTTCCACGTCCTTTCAGAGACGACAAACCCCTCAGGAATTCAGCAGATCACGTAGGGACACAATAGAACAGTATCTCATGAGACTTTCAAACAATATAGAAACCATCTAACCCAAATTATCAGGACTGCAAAAATTAACCATTATTTCCAAGTTTTTACAAATTTCCGTAATAATACCAAAAAGATTTGGCAAGCAATTAATGAATTAAAAGGAAATACAAATAAAGCAAATAACAATAAGTTTTTGCATTATAATAATTCATTATTAACCGATTCTTCAGATATAGCAGAAGCCTTTAGTAGATATTTTTCCACTATTGCACCTGAACTTGACAGAAGACTTCCATATACAAACAAAGACCCGAAAGACTACCTTAAAGGTAACTTTCTAAATTCTATGTTGTGCCCTATTGTGACTACCTTTTATGTGACTAAAGCAATTCAGTCCCTAAATAACAAAAACTCAGGTATTAATGATATATCACCCATTGTTATTAAAAGAAATGCTCAATTATTTAATCAATCAGTTGCAACTGGAACGTTTCCATCACTATTGAAGACTGCAAAAATTACTCCTATCCACAAGTCTGGCCCCGATAATGACATTAAAAACTCTAGACCAATATCACAACTTAACATTTTCTCTAAAATATTTGAAACGTTAATGAAGGTTTATTTAATTAATTATCTTGAAACTAAGAATATATTAAATTCTTCACAATATGGGTTTAGACGGAACTGCAGTACATTTAAAGCCTTAAACGCATTTTCTAATGATATACTTTCTGCAATTGACAAAAAATTCCATGTATTATCCATCTTTATAGATTTTGCTAAAGCTTTTGACACAGTTAATCATAAGATCCTTATTAACAAAATGCATCACTATGGAATCAGGGGCACATTACTTTCTTGGTTTAAGGATTACCTAACAGACAGACATCACTATGTTGTGTTTAGTGGTGAAAAATCACCTACTACCCCTGTAAACCTTGGTGTACCTCAAGGAAGCGTTCTAGGTCCAATTTTATTTCTGATATATATCAATGACATTTCTGATCTTTTCTCTGTAACTAAAAGCATCCTGTTTGCCGATGACATGACGCTTTACTTAACAGGTCCAAACCAAAATGAGCTTGTAGTGAATGCGAATCATGAACTTAAAAGACTTTACCAGTGGTGTCTATGTAACAGATTAACAATTAATACTGAAAAAAACCTACTTTATGTTATTCACTACTACAAAAACACCTCATTTAATAAATTTAAAAATCAACAATGAAATTATTTCTAAAACAAATTGAATACGATTTTTTGGTGTCGACTATGATGATTCATTATCATTTTAACATCACATACATAATCTTATACAAAAAATATCAAGACACATTGCCTTACTATATCAAATAAAAGATATCATGCCTTCTAATGTACTAAAATTAATATACTATGCACACATTTATCCATTACTTACTTACTGTAATCCCATTTGGTGTACAACATACACCACCTATCTAACCCCTTTAAGATTATTACTAAAAAAAATAGTAAGAATTATTACTAACAGTGATTATTTAGCACATACTAATTCACTATTCAAAGAAACAAAAATCTTGAAACTGGATGATATAACAAAAATGGAAATAGCTAAACTTATGTATAAGAATAAGAATGAAATGCGTGACCTCCTCCCATCTCATAATTATAGTACTCGTCACCGCAACAACCTTAGCTTTCCTATTCATCGTTTATCAAAATTTCAACATTCAACAACTTATTTGGGTCCTGTAACTTGGAATACTATTCCCAAAGAAATTCAAGACGCTCCTTCCCTCAACACATTCAAAAACCAATTAAAACACAATATCATAATGACATATTAACTAACTCCCAAATACTAGCTGAGATCCAACATGTTTGTAAAGCTGAACTATCCTACAAATGAATTATGTATATGAAATTATTAGTTAGTATATATATATATATATATATATATATATATATATATATATATATATATATATATATATATATATATATATATATATATCTTAACATGTGTATGTCTGCTCATATATTGTATTTATATGTAAAATTGGAATGTCTGTATGTCTGTATACATGAACAAATTGTACACCTCCTATGAATAGTCATCCATTCTTTTTATTGTCTTAAGTAATAAACGAATCTTAATTATCTTTTGTGTAATATATGAATCTAATACTAGGATATTATATATAGTTATAATAATGTCATCATTACAGTAATAGATATTGTTACCCCAGCCAGATTGTTTAATATTTTTAAGGATATTTTTTTCATGCCTAAAAGCTATGCTTTATATATTAGGCTAGCTTTAGCTATATATGTACCTAATATATATATTTTTACATGAAAGCAAATACATATTTGTATGTTTATATAGCTAATTGCTATAAATAAATGTTTCAAATGTTTCAAATAGAACGCCTGACGTCTTATTTTTCTGATTGTGGCAGAGAAAACTTAGTAGTGTTCAATGCCTCAAAATCTCAATTCCTCCATATATCAACTCGACAAAACCTTCAGACAACTATCCGCTTTTTCAATGACACCAGTGACACTCTCTCTCTTCCACACTGAATATCTTCGGTCTGTTCTTTATTCATAATCTTAACTAGAAACTTGACATCTCATCTCTTGCTAAAACAGCTTCTATAATGTTACACGTTCTGAAGCGT
>NC_059296.1:24158831-24173831 GCF_017591435.1 Portunus trituberculatus
TTTTGTCATGTAGTTGCAGGACAAAAGATCCTGTGAAGTGTTTAGGTACCAAATCCCTCCTTTTCTCGACATCTCTAACAGATATTTGTAGGGTTTAAATGACATCAGTGACAGCTGTCTTGATTTCCTTGTTAGAGATTCTGTACTTTTACGTCATTCACTTTTAAAAACTATTTTCTATGCCTTTTTTCGATTGATTTTATTTCCTTTCAAATTAAATGGGTAACAGTACGTAAATTATTCATATAAATTCAGTTCAAGTTAACGGGATATAACGCGCAGCGTACTCACACACTGAAAAGGAATGGTGTGAAATTGTTTATGATATTGGGAATCTCAAAATTTCATGTTGATATATATCTCTCTCTCTCTCTCTCTCTCTCTCTCTCTCTCTCTCTCTCTCTCTCTCTCTCTCTCAGTTTTCGATAAGTGTTACGGCCCGCCCGTAACATACTCCACTACCATCACCTCCGCTTGTTACCTCGTTCGCCACCTCTCCACCTCCCGTTCCACGTCACCGTCACGTGAACCTTCCACGCCACCGTCTCATGAACCCTCCACGTCACCGTCTCATGAAGCCCCGCTACTGTCCCGAAGTTGGATTCACGCGGCCCCATTCGACTCCAGCGGAAGTGTTAAAGCAAGCTCGGCTTCCTGGAAAGTCAGTCGATGTCCAGGCTTCAACCAGTGAACACAACGCCTCTTGGAAAAGAGTGGTAGTTAGAGCGTTCAGTCTTCTTAGAAATATGTTACATGTAGGCAAGATTCCAGCAACAAAATGGGTAGATGTTGAAAAACAAATGTTGAAAATTTCAATAGGCAAGGTTCAAGCAAGGAGGAACATTTTTTCAAAGACCTATAAGAGGAACCCCCATCAGGTCTCCGAGTCTTTTGGGGGTTAAGTTCAGAGAAGATATGGAAAACGGGTACGATGTAGAAGTTGGAGGATGGAGAGAAGAAAAAGCTCGATCATCCTACATTGTTTAGCAAAGGTTTAAGAGCGGCTTCAGCTTTAAAAACTGTTGTGATGGTAATGGTGGCATAAAGTTGAAGTAAAGGAGGGAAAGATGAAGAAATAGACTTGCTATTTATATTTTTGTCGAGGTGTCAGGAGTCACGAGGGAAATTTAGATCTGGAAAAATGTTGACATCTTCTACTTGTGAACCTGTACTTAGCTTTTGTTGAGCAGGTTTGTTACCAGTAGCCAAAAACTCCTTCATCAAGAAAAACAGTGTCAAATACATTCATTAGGAATTGTGAAAGAGTTATCATTATTTTAGGAACTATTTATGGTCCCCTTCCTTTCTGAGAGTGGACCAGAACTGCTCCCAGGTCGGACTGTTCTTCGTATATGGACCGTAAATGTCTTAAAATCCCTCAACTCTTTTTTTCATTAACTTCTGCAAACTTCACAATCTTAGATTTAATTTTCAAACTTTAGGACATCACCTCTCCTCTACTAAACCTCATCTTCTTTTCCTCACCAAATCGCTGCTGTCTCAGGCAACTGACAGTTGCCCATTTTCTGTTCCCTCCTACTTTCTTTATTCCTATTTTCGTTCTCAAGCTGGATGTAACGTCTATGTTCGCAATGATTTCAGATGTTCTCTCGCTGACGCTTTTCAATCTTTCGAGTTTTCCACCATCTGGCTTAAATTCCAAAGTCACTTTCTAACTAAATTTTCTGTGTTTTTAAGTCTCACATAACTCCTAAGACTATAATAAATTCTTTGACTACTTTTCTTCGAAAGTAAATCACATTCTGTGTATCTTTTCGCTGAGATATCTATCTTTGAAGATTTCAGTGTTCACCACTAGGCTTGGCTTTCCTCTTCCTTCACTGACTATCCTGGTGGACAAGCTTATAACTTTCGTATCCTACATGAATTAGAGCAATTAGTGCAACACCCTACCCGAATTCCTGACTATCTCGAAATAAAATCGACATTTTTTACTTTTTCCGTACCTCTAATTCTTCTGTTTATGCTGTAACCCTATCTTCTCCGTTGGGCTCCTCCGATCCCAATCTTCTACATACATCTTTTCTAGTATCCCAATCCCTCCTTAGGGTCCCTCTGAAGCGGAGGTGCCTTTGGCGTTTCACATCTGCCAGTTGGGGAGTCTAAGGAGGGATTATGTTGATTTTCATTGGAATTACTATTGCTTCTATGTCAGAGACCAATCTCTGTGTGCTAAGCAAACAGTAGTATCCCCTTTAGCCCATAAATTCCCGTGAAAAGCCCACATGGTATAAATAAAAAAAAAAGCACATAACAGAGGTGACTGTGTCTGGCATGAAGGCATTCATTCCTCACTATTTTTCTCAGCGTAAAACTTCTGAAACTTGGTGTAATACTGCATTTTTTCGCTCTATATATAATAAAGAGGTTTCTCATAAAAGTACTTGAATCTTCCATCACCTGAATCTTATCTGCCTAACATTTCTGACGGAATCATGTCAAGTCGGTTCCTTAACTTGCCAAACACTCCTTCGTAAATAGAGAATATCAAAATCTTTTGAAATCACGCTCCCCTCAAGACTTTTGGCATGTGGCCAAAAAACATCTCCAATAACTTTACCTCTTTATCTTTCTTTCTTTTTATTTAATACTGATGATACCACTGCCGTCTTATTTGTTTTTAAAGCTTAAGTCTTCTCGCAAACCTTTGTTAATTACTCTGCCTTGCATGATTTTGGGCTTGTTCCTCCTTCTCTTCCGCCCTCTGACTATTTCATGCCTTCCATTAAAATTCTTCACCATAATGTTTTTATATATATATATATATATATATATATATATATATATATATATATATATATATATATATATATATATATATATATATATATATATATATATATATATATATATATATATATATATATATATATATATATATATATATATATATATATATATATATATATATATATATATATATATATATATATATATATATATATATATATATATATATATATATATATATATATATATATATATATATATATATATATATATATATATATATATATATATATATATATATATATATATATATATATATATATATATATATATATATATATATATATATATATATATATATATATATATATATATATATATATATATATATATATATATATATATATATATATATATATATATATATATATATATATATATATATATATATATATATATATATATATATATATATATATATATATATATATATATATATATATATATATATATATATATATATATATATATATATATATATATATATATATATATATATATATATATATATATATATATATATATATATATATATATATATATATATATATATATATATATATATATATATATATATATATATATATATATATATATATATATATATATATATATATATATATATATATATATATATATATATATATATATATATATATATATATATATATATATATATATATATATATATATATATATATATATATATATATATATATATATATATATATATATATATATATATATATATATATATATATATATATATATATATATATATATATATATATATATATATATATATATATATATATATATATATATATATATATATATATATATATATATATATATATATATATATATATATATATATATATATATATATATATATATATATATATATATATATATATATATATATATATATAAATATATAGGGGGGGACCTGAGGAGGTATTATGCTGATTTTCCCTGGAATGATTATTGCTTCTGTGTCAGAGACCCATCTCTTTGTGTTGAACGCATAACAGAGGTGTTAGTATCTGGCATGGAGGCGTACATTCCTCATTCTTTTTCTCAATCTAAATCTTCTAAACCTTGGTTTAACTCAGCCTGTTCTTGTGCTATTGTTACGGCCCGCCCGTAACATACTCCACTACCATCCCCTCCTCCGCTTGTTACCTCGTTCGCCACCTCTCCGCCTCCCCTTCCACGTCAGCGTCTCGTGAACCTTCCACACTACCGTCTCATGAACACTCCACGTCACCGTTTCATGAAGCCCCGCTACTGTCCTGAAGTTGGATTCACGCGGCCCCATTCGACTCAACCGGAAGTGTTAAGCCAGCTCTTGGCTTTCTGGAAGTCAGTTGAGGTCCAGGCCTCAACCAGTGAACACAACGCCTCTTGGGTCTACCGTGGGATCAACCATCACCCAGCACTTCACCACTGCGACACCGCATAAGTATCACTTCCCCTCGTCCGTGTTTTCCACATTGCCTCCATATAGGATAAGGATTATTGTTAGAGATTAAGTTGGGATTTATTGTTGTATTTATTTCTGTGTTATATGTATATGTGTATGTCATTTTCCTGTGTTTCATGTTATATATCTGTGTTTCATGTTTCATATTATATTTTTGTGTGTCAGTTTCATTATGGGTTATTAAAATAGCTTTTTAAGGTGCCGCCTTTGCATTTCCTCACCAGTTGAACCTGCAGTGTTTTTTTTTTATTGTTATTGTTCACCGGCTCCCCAATGCCAATCTTACCAGTTTAACCGGTGAACGTAACACTATAGGATATTCATTGTGGAAGAGGAGACAGTTGAGTGTCATTGAAGAAGAGGATAGTTGTCTGGAAGGTTGTGTCGAGTTGATAGATGGAGGAATTGAGTTTTTGAGGCATTGAAAACTACTAGATTTTCTCTGCCCCAATCGGAAATCTTAGAAAGATCGGAAGTCAGGCGTTCTGTGGCGTCCCTGCGTGATCTGTTGACTTCCTGAAGGGTTGGTCGTCTCTGAAAGGACGTGGAAAGATGTAGGGTGGTATCATCAGCGTAGGAGTGGATAGGGCAAGAAGTTTGGTTAAGAAGGTCATTAATGAATAATAGAAAGAGTGGGTGACAGGACAGAACCCTGAGGACACACCACTATTAATAAATTTAGGAGAAGAACAGTGGCCGTCTACCACAGCAGCAATAGAACGGTCGGAAAGGAAACTTGAGATAAAGTTACAGAGAAGGATAGAAGCCGTAGGAGGGCAGTTTTGAAATCAAAGGTTTATGCAGGACTCTATCAAAAGGTTTTGCTCTGCTATGTCTAACGCGACAGCAAAAGTTTCACCGAAATCTCTAAAAGAGGATGAACATGACTCAGTAAGGAAATCCAGATCACCAGCAGAGCGACTTTGACGGAAGCCATACTGGCGATCAGGTAGAAGCTTGTGAAGTGACAGATGTTTATGAATCTTCCTAATCAGGATAGATTAAAAAAAAAACTTTAAACAAGCAAGAGATTAAAGCTATAGGATGGTAGTTAGAAGGATCAGACCGGCCCTTTAACCTTACGCTCAACAAATGAGTATTATGGCAGTGATATCCTTAGCTAAAGGTAGTGATCATTTGATCCTAAGTTGTCAAATGTTACTGCCACACAGGCTGCAACATGTCACTCTGCTGGCCGTGCGAGTTACGATAGCATCAATTATTATTATACATTATTATATACTGCATGTAAAGGATAAACGAAATAACACACTAATGTAATCATAATTATAGACAATTATCATAATTATAAGTATCCATCAAATACATGCTAGTGAAATGGAACTAACCTGATATGGTGAGCGTAGGTATCTTGCGTCCCACGAGTGTGTTCGTTTCAACCCAAGAATTCTTATATATTATTTTCTTTATTTTTATTTCTTTCTCTTCTTTTCTTTTTTTTTTTCAAGTCTAATATATGTTTTTTTACTTCATGAATACAATGAATTTTACGTGTACATAGGTACCTTTTTTTTATGTGTGTGTGGAAGATTGGAACGCACGCGACATGCTGTGTCCGAAGATGAAAGTTTGACAACAAAAATTGAGTCGAGTTTGCCTCCCCTTTCTTCACAAGTACAGTGGTTCATTATTACGTTTCATTATGTATTGATGATGAAATATGCATAATAACATAATATAAATATGGAAATATAAATAGAATGTAGTGATGATGCGGGAAGGTGTGGAAAGTTTGTGGTGTGTGACATGAGCGCATGAACTGCAGCTTGGCAATATAAGGGTTAAAGACCCTCCAAAGCGGAAGTGCCTCTGGCATTTTGCCTCTGCAAGTTGGTGGGACCTGAGGAGGTATTATGTTGATTTTCCCTGGAATGATTACTGTTTCTTTGTCAGAGACTCTTCTTTCAAACCTTTGCTAACAACTCCACGTTGGACGATTCTGAGCTTGTCCTCCCTCTCCTCCCTCTCTGACTATTTCATGCTTTCAAAGCTCTTCGTAATGATGTTTTCCATGCCCTTTATGAACCTCCTACTGTTCTCAAAAGGTGTTCTTCCGTGCTTCCACCTTGCATGGTCAAACTCTTTCAACTGTGTCTATCCACTTCTACCTTTCCTTTTTGCTGGAAGTTTGCCTACATTCAACCTGTTTTAAAAGAGTGACCGGTGTAATCCCTGAAACTACCGTCATATATCTTTAATTTCTTAATTTCTGAAGTTTTTAATCTATCATCAATAACAAGATTTGTAAACATCTGTCACTTCACAATCTTCTATCTGATCGCCAGGATGGCTTCCGTCGAGATCGGTCTACTGGCGATCTTCTGGCGTTCCTGATTGAGTGTTGGTCACCCTCTTTTAGAGATTTCAGTGAAACGTTTCCTGCAGCGTTAGCCATATGAAAAGCTTTTGATAGAGACTGGCGCAAAGCTTTGATTTCCAAATTGCCCTCTTACTGTTCTGTCTTTCTCTCTGCAATTATATTTCAAGTTTCCTTTCCGAACATTTTATTGCAGCCATGATAAATGGCCACTGTTCTTCTCAGAAATCAATTAATATTAGTGTTCCTCAGTGATCTGTCCGTCACTGACTTTCTATTATTCATTAATGACCTTCTTAACCAAACCTCTTGTCTTATCCTCGCCTGCCTACATCTTTCCACGTCCTTTCAGAGACGACAAACCCCTCAGGAATTCAGCAGATCACGTAGGGACACAATAGAACAGTATCTCATGAGACTTTCAAACAATATAGAAACCATCTAACCCAAATTATCAGGACTGCAAAAATGAACCATTATTTCCAAGTTTTTACAAATTTCCGTAATAATACCAAAAAGATTTGGCAAGCAATTAATGAATTAAAAGGAAATACAAATAAAGCAAATAACAATAAGTCTTTGCATTATAATAATTCATTATTAACCGATTCTTCAGATATAGCAGAAGCCTTTAGTAGATATTTTTCCACTATTGCACCTGAACTTGACAGAAGACTTCCATATACAAACAAAGACCCGAAAGACTACCTTAAAGGTAACTTTCTAAATTCTATGTTGTGCCCTATTGTGACTACCTTTGATGTGACTAAAGTAATTCAGTCCCTAAATAACAAAAACTCAGGTATTAATGATATATCACCCATTGTTATTAAAAGAAATGCTCAACTCTTTTAATCAATCAGTTGCAACTGGAACGTTTCCATCACTATTGAAGACTGCAAAATTACTCCTATCCACAAGTCTGGCCCCGATAACGACATTAAAAACTATAGACCAATATCACAACTTAACATTTCTCTAAAATATTTGAAACGTTAATGAAGGTTTATTTAATTGATTATCTTGAAACTAAAAATATATTAAATTCTTCACAATATGGGTTTAGACGGAACTGCAGTACATTTAAAGCCTTAAACGCATTTTCTAATGATATACTTTCTGCAATTGACAAAAAATTCCATGTATTATCCATCTTTATAGATTTTGCTAAAGCTTTTGACACAGTTAATCATAAGATCCTTATTAACAAAATGCATCACTATGGAATCAGGGTTACTTTCTTGGTTTTACCTTGGTGTACCTCAAGGAAGCGTTCTAGGTCCAATATTATTTCTGAAATATATCAATGACATTTCTGATCTTTTCTCTGAAACTAAAAGCATCCTGTTTGCCGATGACATGACGCCTTACTTAACAGGTCCAAACCAAAATGAGCTTGTAGTGAATGCGAATCATGAACTTAAATAACTTTACCAGTGGTGTCTATGTAACAGATTAACAATTAATAGTGAAAAAAACCTACTTTATGTTATTCACGACTACAAAAACACCTCATTTAATAAATTTAAAAATCAACAATGAAATTATTTCTAAAACAAATAGAATACGATTTCTTGGTGTCGATTATGATGATTCATTATTATTTAAACACCACATACATAATCTTACACAAAAAATATCAAGACACATTGCCTTACTATATCAAATAAAAGATATCATGCCTTCTAATGTACTAAAATTAATATACTATGCACACATTTATCCACTACTTACTTACTGTAATCCCATTTGGTGTACAACATACACCACCTATCTAACCCCTTTAAGATTATTACTCAAAAAATAGTAAGAATTATTACTAACAGTGATTATTTAGCACATACTAATTCACTATTCAAAGAAACAAAAATCTTGAAACTGGATGATATAACAAAAATGGAAATAGCTAAACTTATGTATAAGAATAAGAATGAAATGCGTGACCTCCTCCCATCTCATAATTATAGTACCCGTCACCGCAACAACCTTAGCTTTCCTATTCATCGTTTATCAAAATTTCAACATTCAACAACTTATTTGGGTCCTGTAACTTGGAATACTATTCCCAAAGAAATTCAAGACGCTCCTTCCTCAACACATTCAAAAGCCGATTGAAACACAATATCATAATGACATATTAACTTACCTGTCCTGCCTCATTAAGCCAGCATATAAGTAAAACTCAATTCACTCCCAAATACTAGCTGAGATCCAACATGTTTGTAAAGCTAAACTATCCTACAAATGAATTATGTATATGATTATTATTAGTATATATATCTTAACATGTGTATGTCTGCTCATATATTGTATTTATATGTAAAATTGGAATGTCTGTATGTCTGTATACATGAACAAATTGTACACCTCCTATGAATAGTCATCCATTCTTTTTATTGTCTTAAGTAATAAACGAATCTTAATTATCTTTTGTGTAATATATGAATCTAATACTAGGATATTATATATAGTTATAATAATGTCATCATTACAGTAATAGATATTGTTGCCCCAGCCAGATTGTTTAATATTTTTATGATATTTTTCATGCCTAAAAGCTATGCTTTATATAGGCTAGCTTTAGCTATATATGCACTCTACAGTATATATTTTACATGAAAGCAAATACATATTTGTATGTTTATATAATAATTACTATAAATAGATTGCTCAAATGTTTCAAATATTCTGAAGCGTCTCTGCCAGTTTTCTCGCCCTCCAACAGCTAACTCTGTACATGAGCCTTATCCGTTTTTGTATGGAGTGGTTTTCGCATTCTTGAAGGGTTCCACTCACAGTTTTATTAGATAATGTAGTATCAAAAGCTTATCGTCTTATCAACTCCCTCCTCTGACTGTCTTCAGTCCCGTTCTCACTGCCGAAATGTTGCATCTTTCTATCTTTATCACTATTTTCATGCTAAATGTCTCTACTGATCTTCCTAATTGCATGCCTCCCCTCCTCCACCAACCTTCTGCGGCCTCTTTGCACAAGGCTTTCTTCTTACTCTTACCCTATTCTGTCCAACTCTCTAATACAAGAGTTTACCAGTACTCTCAATCATTTATTCCTTTTTATCGCTGTTTTCATGATAACTGCTACTGATCTGGCTAATTGCACTTTCCAAGTCCTTTCAGAGACGACGAACTCTTCAAGAATTTAATAGATCACGCAGCTCAACAAATGAGTATTACATATGGCAGTGATATCCTTAGCTAAGGTAGTGATCCTTTGATCCTAAGTTGTCAAATGTTACTGCCACACAGGCTGCAACATGTCACTCTGCTGGCCGTGCGAGTTGTGATAGCATCAATTATTATTATACATTATTATATACTGCATGTAAAGGATAAACGAAGTAACACACTAATATAATCATAATTATAGACAATTATCATAATTATAAGTATCCATCAAATACATGCTAGTGAAATGGAACTAACCTGATATGGTGAGCGTAGGTATCTTGTGTCCCACGAGTGTGTTCGTTTCAGACCAAGAATTCTTATATATTATTTTCTTTATTTTCTATTTCTTTCTCTTCTTTTTCTTTTTTTTTACAAGTCTAATATATTCTTTTTTTACTTCATGAATACAATGAATTTTACGTGTACATAGGTACCTTTTTTTTATGTGTCTGTGGAAGATTGGAACGCACGCGACGGAAATGCTGTGTCCGAAGATGAAAGTTTGACAACAAAAATTGAGTCGAGTTTGCCTCTCCCCTTTCTTCACAAGTACAGTGGTTCATTATTACGTTTCATTATGTATTGATGATGAAATATGCATAATAACATAATATAAATATGGAAATATAAATAGAATGTGGTGATGATGCGGGAAAGTGTGGAAAGTTTGTGGTGTGTGACATGAGCGCATGAACTGCAGCTTGGCAATATAAGGGTTAAAGACCCTCCAAAGCGGAAGTGCCTCTGGCATTTTGCCTCTGCAAGTTGGTGGGACCTGAGGAGGTATTATGTTGATTTTCCCTGGAATGATTACTGTTTCTTTGTCAGAGACTCTTCTTTCAAACCTTTGCTAACAACTCCACGTTGGACGATTCTGAGCTTGTCCCTCCCTCTCCTACCCTCTCTGACTATTTCATGCTTTCAAAGCTCTTCGTAATGATGTTTTCCATGCCCTTTATGAACCTCCTACTGTTCTCAAAAGGTGTTCTTCCGTGCTTCCACCTTGCATGGTCAAACTCTTTCAACTGTGTCTATCCACTTCTACCTTTCATTTTTGCTGGAAGTTTGCCTACATTCAACCTGTTTTAAAAAGAGTGACCGGTGTAATCCCTGAAACTACCGTCATATATCTTTAATTTCTTAATTTCTGAAGTTTTTAATCTATCATCAATAGCAAGATTTTTAAACATCTGTCACTTCACAATCTTCTATCTGATCGCCAGGATGGCTTCCGTCGAGATCGGTCTACTGGCGATCTTCTGGCGTTCCTGATTGAGTGTTGGTCACCCTCTTTTAGAGATTTCAGTGAAACGTTTCCTGCAGCGTTAGCCATATGAAAAGCTTTTGATAGAGACTGGCGCAAAGCTTTGATTTCCAAATTGCCCTCTTACTGTTCTGTCTTTCTCTCTGCAATTATATTTCAAGTTTCCTTTCCGAACATTTTATTGCAGCCATGATAAATGGCCACTGTTCTTCTCAGAAATCAATTAATATTAGTGTTCCTCAGTGATCTGTCCCGTCACTGACTTTCTATTATTCATTAATGACCTTCTTAACCAAACCTCTTGTCTTATCCTCGCCTGCCTACATCTTTCCACGTCCTTTCAGAGACGACAAACCCCTCAGGAATTCAGCAGATCACGTAGGGACGCAATAGAACAGTATCTCCTGAGACTTTCAAACAATATAGAAACCATCTAACCCAAATTATCAGGACTGCAAAAATGAACCATTATTTCCAAGTTTTACAAATTTCCGTAATAATACCAAAAGATTTGGCAAGCAATTAATGAATTAAAAGGAAATACAAATAAAGCAAATAACAATAAGTTTTTGCATTATAATAATTCATTATTAACCGATTCTTCAGATATAGCAGAAGCCTTTAGTAGATATTTTTCCACTATTGCACCTGAACTTGACAGAAGACTTCCATATACAAACAAAGACCCGAAAGACTACCTTAAAGGTAACTTTCTAAATTCTATGTTGTGCCCTATTGTGACTACCTTTGATGTGACTAAAGTAATTCAGTCCCTAAATAACAAAAACTCAGGTATTAATGATATATCACCCATTGTTATTAAAAGAAATGCTCAACTCTCAATTCTGACTATACTATTTATCAATCAGTTGCAACTGGAACGTTTCCATCACTATTGAAGACTGCAAAATTACTCCTATCCACAAGTCTGGCCCCGATAACGACATTAAAAACTATAGACCAATATCACAACTTAACATTTTCTCTAAAATATTTGAAACGTTAATGAAGGTTTATTTAATTGATTATCTTGAAACTAAAAATATATTAAATTCTTCACAATATGGGTTTAGACGGAACTGCAGTACATTTAAAGCCTTAAACGCATTTTCTAATGATATACTTTCTGCAATTGACAAAAAATTCCATGTATTATCCATCTTTATAGATTTTGCTAAAGCTTTTGACACAGTTAATCATAAGATCCTTATTAACAAAATGCATCACTATGGAATCAGGGGCACATTACTTTCTTGGTTTAAGGATTACCTAACAGACAGACATCACTATGTTGTGTTTAGTGGTGAAAAATCACCTACTACCCCTGTAAACCTTGGTGTACCTCAAGGAAGCGTTCTAGGTCCAATTTTATTTCTGATATATATCAATGACATTTCTGATCTTTTCTCTGAAACTAAAAGCATCCTGTTTGCCGATGACATGACGCTTTACTTAACAGGTCCAAACCAAAATGAGCTTGTAGTGAATGCGAATCATGAACTTAAAAAACTTTACCAGTGGTGTCTATGCAACAGATTAACAATTAATAGTGAAAAAACCTACTTTATGTTATTCACTACTACAAAAACACCTCATTTGATAAATTTAAAATCAACAATGAAATTATTTCTAAAACAAATAGAATACGATTTCTTGGTGTCGATTATGATGATTCATTATTATTTAAACATCACATACATAATCTTACACAAAAAATATCAAGACACATTGCCTTACTATATCAAATAAAAGATATCATGCCTTCTAATGTACTAAAATTAATATACTATGCACACATTTATCCACTACTTACTTACTGTAATCCCATTTGGTGTACAACATACACCACCTATCTAACCCCTTTAAGATTATTACTCAAAAAAATAGTAAGAATTATTACTAACAGTGATTATTTAGCACATACTAATTCACTATTCAAAGAAACAAAAATCTTGAAACTGGATGATATAACAAAAATGGAAATAGCTAAACTTATGTATAAGAATAAGAATGAAATGCGTGACCTCCTCCCATCTCATAATTATAGTACCCGTCACCGCAACAACCTTAGCTTTCCTATTCATCGTTTATCAAAATTTCAACATTCAACAACTTATTTGGGTCCTGTAACTTGGAATACTATTCCCAAAGAAATTCAAGACGCTCCTTCCCTCAACACATTCAAAAGCCGATTGAAACACAATATCATAATGACATATTAACTAACTCCCAAATACTAGCTGAGATCCAACATGTTTGTAAAGCTAAACTATCCTACAAATGAATTATGTATATATGAATTATTTATATATATATATATATATATATATATATATATATATATATATATATATATATATATATATATATATATATATATATCTTAACATGTGTATGTCTGCTCATATATTGTATTTATATGTAAAATTGGAATGTCTGTATGTCTGTATACATGAACAAATTGTACACCTCCTATGAATAGTCATCCATTCTTTTTATTGTCTTAAGTAATAAACGAATCTTAATTATCTTTTGTGTAATATATGAATCTAATACTAGGATATTATATATAGTTATAATAATGTCATCATTACAGTAATAGATATTGTTGCCCCAGCCAGATTGTTTAATATTTTTAAGGATATTTTTTCATGCCTAAAAAGCTATGCTTTATATAGGCTAGCTTTAGCTATATATGTACCTACAGTATATATTTTTACATGAAAGCAAATACATATTTGTATGTTTATATAGCTAATTACTATAAATAAATGTTTCAAATGTTTCAAATAGAACGCCTGACGTCTTATTTTTCTATGATTGTGGCAGAGAAAACTTAGTAGTGTTCAATGCCTCAAAATCTCAATTCCTCCATATATCAACTCGACAAAACCTTCAGACAACTATCCGCTTTTTCAATGACACCAGTGACACTCTCTCTCTTCCACACTGAATATCTTCGGTCTGTTCTTTATTCATAATCTTAACTAGAAACTTGACATCTCATCTCTTGCTAAAACAGCTTCTATAATGTTACACGTTCTGAAGCGTCTCTGCCAGTTTTTCTCGCCCCTCCAACAGCTAACTCTGTACATGAGCCTTATCCGTTTTTGTATGGAGTGGTTTTCGCATTCTTGAAGGGGTTCCACTCACAGTTTTATTAGATAATGTAGTATCAAAAGCTTATCGTCTCACCAAGTCCCCTCCTCTGACTGTCTTCATCCTCTTTCCCACCACCGAAATGTTGCATCTCTTGCTATTTTTTATCGCTGTTTTCATGATAATTGCTCTACTGATCTTGCTAATTGCATGCCTCCCATCCTCCCCATCCTTCTGCGGCCTCTTTGCACAAGGCTTTCTTCTTACTCTTACCCCTATTCTGTCCAACTCTCTAATACAAGAGTTTACCAGTACTCTCAATCATTTATTCCTTTTTATCGCTGTTTTCATGATAACTGCTCTACTGATCTGGCTAATTGCACTTTCCAAGTCCTTTCAGAGACGACGAACTCTTCAAGAATTTAATAGATCACGCAGGGACGCCACAGAACGCCTGACTTCCAATCTATTAAGATTTTTGATTGGGGCAGAGAAAATCTAGTATTTTTTAATGCCTCAAAAACTCAATTCCTCCATCTATCAACTCAACACAACCTTCCAGACAACTATCCCCTCTTCTTCAATGACACTCAACTGTCTCCCTCTTCCACAATGATTATCCTCGGTCTGTCCTTTGCTCATAGTCTTAACTGGAAACCTCACATCTCAAGTCTTGCTAAAACAGCGTCTATGAAGTTAGGCGTTCTGAGGCGTCTCCGCCAGTTTTTCTCTCCCCTCCAACTGCTTACTCTGTATAAGGGCCTTATCCGCCCGTGTATGGAGTACTCTTCCCATGTCTTGGGGGGTTCCAGTC
>NC_059296.1:24178831-24181331 GCF_017591435.1 Portunus trituberculatus
ACCTCCCCCTTCCACGTCACCGTCACGTGAACCTTCCACGCCACCGTCTCATGAACCCTCCACGTCACCGTCTCATGAAGCCCCGCTACTGTCCCGAAGTTGGATTAACGCGGCCCCATTCGACTCCAGCGGAAGTGTTAAAGCAAGCTCGGCTTTCTGGAAAGTCAGTCGATGTCCAGGCCTCAACCAGTGAACACAACGCCTCTTGGAATACTGTGGGATCCACTATCACCCAGCACTCCACCACTGCGACACCGCATAAGTATCACTTCCCCTCGTCCGTTTTTTCCACATTGCCTCCATATAGGATTAGTATTATTGTTAGGTATTAAGTTGGGTTCTTTATTGTTGTATTTACTTCTGTGTTATATGTCTATGTGTATGTCAGTTTCATGTTTCATGTTATATATATATGTGTATGTCAGTTTCATGTTTCATGTTATATCTATGTGTATGTCAGTTTCATTATGAAGTTATTAAAATAGCTTTTTAAAGTGCCCCCTTTGCATTTCCTCACCAGTTGAACCTGCAGTGTTTTTTTTTTTTTTTATTGTTATTGTTCACCGGCTCCCCGATGCCAATCTTACCCGTTTAACCGGTGAACGTAACAATAAGGATGACTCAAGATATATGGTGGACAGCTAAGTAGGTACTTGTATTTTTATATGTTTTGCTCTGTTTTTTTTTTTCTGTCATTTAACTTTTTCCATAGTGGAACGGTTTCCGTCTTCTTTGTTATACAGTTGCTATTTTTTTTTTCAGAGATACTGCAGAACTTAACCCTGTGGAACAGTACTATTATTAGACTTAGAAGAAACGCAACACCGTATTTTTTAACAAAACATCTATAGAGGATGACCAATTTTCAATAAACAAAACCAAAAAATCACCAGTTGAACGACCACGGCTGAACACATACTGGTGATCAGATATAATGTGAAGTAGTGGACGTTTAAGAATGTTGCATTTTTTCGGAAAAAAAAAAAAGATATTGTTGGAAAAGAGTGGTAGTTAGAGCGTTCAGTCTTCTTAGAAATATGTTACATGTAAGCAAGATTCCAGCAACAAAATGGGTAGATGTTGAAAAACAAATGTTGAAAATTTCAATAGGCAAGGTTCAAGCAAGGAGGAACATTTTTTCAAAGACCTATAAGAGGAACCCCCATCAGGTCTCCGAGTCTTTTGGGGGTTAAGTTCAGAGAAGATATGGAAAACGGGTACGATGTAGAAGTTGGAGGATGGAGAAGAGAGAAGAAAAAGCTCTCGATCATCCTACATTGTTTAGCAAAGGTTTATGAGCGGCTTCAGCTTTAAAAACTGTTGTGATGGTAATGGTGGCATAAAGTTGAAGTAAAGGAGGGAAAAATGAAGAAATAGACTTGCTATTTATATTTTTGTCGAGGTGTCAGGAGTCACGAGGGAAATTTAGATCTGGAAAAATGTTGACATCTTCTACTTGTGAACCTGTACTTAGCTTTTGTTGAGCAGGTTTGTTACCAGTAGCCAAAAACTCCTTCATCAAGAAAAACAGTGTCAAATACATTCATTAGGAATTGTGAAAGAGTTATCATTATTTTAGGAACTATTTATGGTCCCCTTCCTTTCTGAGAGAGGACCAGAACTGCTCCCAGGTCGGACTGTTCTTCGTATATGGACCGTAAATGTCTTAAAATCCCTCAACTCTTTTTTTCATTAACTTCTGCAAACTTCACAATCTTAGATTTAAAACTTTAGGACATCACCTCTCCTCTACTAAACCTCATCTTCTTTTCCTCACCAAATCGCTGCTGTCTCAGGCAACTGACAGTTGCCCATTTTCTGTTCCCTCCTACTTTCTTTATTCCTATTTTCGTTCTCAAGCTGGATGTAACGTCTATGTTCGCAATGATTTCAGATGTTCTCTCGCTGACGCTTTTGAATCTTTCGAGTTTTCACCATCTGGCTTAAATTCCAAAGTCACTTTCTAACTAAATTTTCTGTGTTTTTAAGTCTCACATAACTCCTAAGACTATAATAAATTCTTTGACTACTTTTCTTCGAAAGTAAATCACATTCTGTGTATCTTTTCATGGAAATATATATCTTTGAAGATTTCAGTGTTCACTACTAGGCTTGGCTTTCCTCTTCCTTCACTGACTATCCTGGTGGACAAGCTTATAACTTTCGTATCCTACATGAATTAGAGCAATTAGTGCAACACCCTACCCGAATTCCTGACTATCTCGAAATAAAATCGACATTTTTTACTTTTTCCGTACCTCTAATTCTTCTGTTTATGCTGTAACCCTATCTTCTCCGTTGGGCTTCTCCGATCTCAATCTTGTACATGCATCTTTTCTAGTATCCCAATCCCTCCTTAGGGTCCCTCTGAAGCGGAGGTGCCTTTGGCGTTTCACATCTGCCAGTTGGGGAGTCTAAGGAGGGATTATGTTGATTTTCATTGGAATTACTATTGCTTCTATGTCAGAGACCAATCTCTGTGTGCTAAGCAAACAGTAGT
>NC_059296.1:24187826-24200326 GCF_017591435.1 Portunus trituberculatus
TATGTATGTATGTATGTATGTATGTATGTATGTATATATATATATATATATATATATATATATATATATATATATATATATATATATATATATATATATATATATATATATAGAATACAGGAAAGAGAAGACCCACAAAAGGTCGGTTATGTTTATTATATCCACTTCACAACGTTTCGGGAAAGTACATATCCCATCTTCAGGGGAGGGCGACTGGCTTACCAATATTTATAGGTTTCTACTTACTAGATGGCAAAATCTGATTGGTTCACTAAGAATTTCCTATCCAATACAAAATATAGTATAAAATTCTAATATGTCATAGCCAATGCACTAAAAGAGAAAAATTTAAAGGTATGATGGTTAGTGGTTAGTGAACTTCACCCCCGACCCCGACGTACAAGAGTCCAGGCTGCGTGAACTACTGGAATGATGCACGAAGGAAGCGCCATTCAATTGTCCCCCAGGAAACAAGTACCGTCAGATTGATGGAGTCGCCATGGGCTCACCTCTCGGAGTATTACTTGCCAACTTTTTCATGGGGTGTATAGAAGAAGTAGTCTTCAAGGAAACAGAGGAACCAGACATATACTGCACATATATCGACGATATATTCACCAAAACGAAGAACCAAGCCAACACAGAACATGTAAGACAGCGCCTTCAGCAAGTTTCTGGATTTAACTTCACTATAGAAAGCAGCATCAACGGCACCATGCCTTTCCTGGACATCTTCGTGAAGCAGCCGGACGAGTCTTTTAATACAGAAGTATATGTCAAAGACACAAACCCTGGACATTGCTTAAACGGAAGGAGTGAATGCCCACAAAGATACAAGGACTCTGCCATCGGCGCCTACATATGTAGAGCACTTACACACTGCAGTGCCTGGCAGCAAGTACACCAATAAATAGAGGGATCAACACAGGTACTAGTAAACAACGGTTTCAGAGAAAAAGACATCCATAAACAAACCAAGAGAATCATCGAACGCTGGTACAATGACGGGGAATAAAAAACTTGGGTGAAACTATGAAGAGTTAAAGTTGGTGAGAAGGGAAGAGTTGAGGGATATGGTGAGAAAGGAAATAAAGTGGGAGTGTAAAGATGACGAAAACCGTCTTGCTAATTCTTGTTATTTTTCTCTTGCGGAGCGCTTCGTCCCGAGCCTGTACTGTATTTACTTTACATTATGCCTAGGGTCTCTATCAAACTGATAAGCGTCTTATTTTTTTTTTTTTAAATAAGTTTCTTGCCTTGCCTCTCTCCGCTGCAAGATGTCTGCAGACAGTGTCAGTCCCCACCACCTCTTACCGGGTAGGGGAAGTGGTAATAGGAGCCACTATGCACTACACGATCGTTAGGTATTCCGTACTTCCCGCCCCCCAACAACTCAGGGCGCAGAGCAGAGGGCGCATGAAAACTGTCATTGTGTTTTGTGTTGTTTGTGATTTTGTTTTGTAATAGCAAGTTAGGTTTAATGGTGGGTGTGTTTTGGAACTACGGATTGATGTATTGTTTCCTCTCAACTTTTCTCCGTTGCCGGATGTCTGCAGACAGCGCCGGTGTACACCACCCATTACCGGGGAGGGGAAGTTGTAAAGGGAGCCGCCATGCTCTACACGACCGTTAGAGAGGCCACACATCCTCCCCCAGCAACTCAGGGCGCAGAGCAGAGGAGAGAACAAACCATCCATGCATGTGCATTGTTGTTAGTGTTTATGTTATATATTACAGATCATGTAGGATTGGTGTGATGTTGTATGTTTTTATGCCATATGTCTTCAAGACATATGACATAAAAACATTCTTGATAAATGTGCTATTTCGTAAACATGGGGGATGGGCTAATTTTGTTAAGATATTTTATAGGTTTCTTGAACCAATTGTGTTCAGTTCCGTGCTCGTAACCATCTATTGTTTTAATGTTTGTTGTATCCTCAAGGATGTTCTCAATTTTTTGTTTAATGTTGTTTCCTCTTTTGTAGATTGTGATATTTAGAGGATCCAGTTTAGATATCGAGTGCAGTTCTTCTATTGTTTTTGTATATGGATATTTCTCTTGGCGTGCAAACCTTAATGCTCTGTTTTGTATTCGTTGTAGTGAAAGCATTTGTTGTTTTGAGAGTGCATTAAGTGTGTAGGTTGGGTATGTTAGGATAGGAAGGACACATGCTTTAACTAAGTGTATTTTTATGTTGGTGTTTAGCATTTCAAGGCGTTTTATTACTTTGAGCGCAAGGGAAGTTTTTTTTGGGGTGACATGTGTAACATGTTTGCTGTATCCACGTGGGTACAGCTTTAGTTGTATGATGCTTGTTTAATTTGAATAGAGTATTAAATTTCCTTCAATGTTAACCGGAGTTGTCGTTGATAAAACTATGGGGAGGATAGTAAATTTTGTTGTGTTGGTTCTTATTTTCCATTTGTTTTTAAAGTCATTTATGTTTTTTTTTATTTCCTTTTCTATCTTTTTTTATTGGCATATTTCTTGATTTGCCTGCTTGAGTTATGATTTGTGTAATGTCACCTGCGTCGTGTATATTTATCCCATCTGTAATAGGTGGGGGTATGTTGTATGTATATAGTGTGCAAAGTGTGGGTGATAAGCTGCTATTTTGCGGTACACCACTGTGGAGTTGAAACCTTTGGCCTTCAAAGCTATTCAGAGTAACAGAGGCTGATTTATTGTCAAGAAAGCCTTGGAGACATCTCGTAGAACTATACAACATTGCTTTTTGTCTGAGAGGGCTTTTGAAATGGCTTATGTGATAGCTGCTAGGGCTGTGGCTGTTAATCTGTGTTTGTGGAAACTATACTGTGAATTAGGTAGTATATTGTTGTTTTCTAGAAATTTTCTCTCATGTTGATTATTTTTTCATAAATTTTGCCTGGTTCTTCAAGTAGTGAGGTAGAGCAGAAGTTGTTGGGGTCTGTTGTTGGTTTGTTTGATTTAGGTATCAACTTTAATTTAGAGTGTTTGAATACGTCTGGGAAATACCACATTACTAGTGATATGTTAAGAAGTTTTGTGAATATTTCTGAAAATTTATCAGGTAGATTCTGTAGAATGGTTTTATCTGTTTTTGTGTATCCTTTTTTTTTGCTTTATAATATTTTTCACATTCTGTATTGTGATCTGGGATGTTAAGTAGTTGTTGTTATTTAGGTTATTTGTGTTTCCGTGATGGTAGGGAAATATTTGTACTATGTTGTTGTTGATGTATGTGTTAAATTCGTTCTCTTCATCGAACAACAAATCTTCTGATGGGCTTATTGTGAAGACATTACTCCAGATTTTCTGAAGATTTTTTCTTTGTTTGTTTCTTCATATATCTTTTTGTTATCTTGTATTAGACACTGTGTTTGATTTGATGTGTTACCTTTTAGTTGTTTTAGTTGCTTCATGTTTTGCCAGAATTTCTTTGGATCTTTATAGAGTGTATTTTGTATGCTTCGCTTATTATTTTTTCCCAATTGATTATGTTCTGTTCTGGTTGGTATATGTTTTTCCATAGTTGAGGTTATTGCAGTCATCCACTCTTTCATTGAGTTTTCCAAGGTAGTTTGGTTGATGTATGGGTGTGTGTTTATGTTTTTTTGTTTTAAGTTTTGCATCTTGTTTGAATTCTTCCCAGTTAGTTTTGTTTGTTATGTATATAGGTGGTGTGTTTATTCTAATAGGATGTGAAGTTATCTTTATGATAATGGGTATGTGGGTGAATGGGACCGATCGCGATCTGCTATGTAGGTGCCTTCAACCGACAGATGGATTAATTATTTCACAGCAAGTTGGTAAACTGGAACGTACTTTTCTACACGTTTTGTAAATATTAAGTGGTTTAATAAAGTAGTTATAATCTTTCTATGAATGTACTCGTGGCATATAAGCTAAAAAGTGGAAATATTTTATATATATTTAGAGCGCTCTTCTTTACCATCTCTATTTCTGGTCCAAAAAATGGAAAAGATCATTAATAGGTAAAGCGTAGTTTTAATGCCTTTTTCTTTCCATAAAAATTAATATGAATTATATTCATACACAATCACAACAATTAATAGTCTTAGGAAATTAACAGTACAGATTATATTGTCTAACATGCACCGAGATTGTTCTATCAAAACGTAAACAAATCTAGCGTGTTAAGAGCCATCGCCACACTCGCTATACAACGACTTCACTATGGATAACACTATGGATATTAGTGAGGATGAACTTAGAAAATGGACAGTGCCAACTCTGAGAAACTTTCTGATATCAAAAGACATACCAAGTTCGCTTCTACTGATTCAGTTAGGAAAATTCGGTTTCGGTAATGTTGGCCAGGTTATTTCGGCACAGACTCGAAAATTTTTTTTTTTATAAATGCTACTCAGTGATATTTGCTCTACGCTTTTTTGAGTGGAGCATTATCCTAAGCAGAAACTCTGACAATTTTGTGATAAGGTATATATGTACTTTTAGACTTGCAAAAAATATTTTGATGGGACATTGGTACATCCATACTTTGCACCATTAGGAACATATATTTGCATATTTTTGTCATTTTCAATCAGACACATAGATAAATAACCAAACGTTTATATTATGAGGTATGTAGGCATGAATATCAGTATATATATTTTTTTTAATAGGGCTTCCACAAGAGCGACAGTTCGGCGCGATAGGCAGGACCAACTTGTGAATTAAATCAGCTGGCGAACAATGAAAACTACACAGATCGCGATTGGTGCCATTAGTTGTTGGTCCTGGTTGGTTAAGTATATTGTGGTAAGTTTTATTGTTGTTAGTATTATGTCTGGGGTGGAGAAGGCATTGTGTGATATGTATGTTGGAAAATCTGGGCTTATATGTGCTAATTTGTTATTATTGATCAGCATCATTAGAGCTTTGCCTACGTTATTACTCGTTTTCTTGTCTAAATTCGGGTGATGTGCGTTCAAGTCCCCAACGATGTAGGTTGGAGTTGATTGGGACGCTATTGCATGGAAGTCTGGGATTGGTAGATAAGGTCTTCGAGGAGGAAGATATGTTGTGGCGATGTTTATTGGGCCTGTATTTGTTTCTATTGTAACTTGTAGTATGTCAGTATCGTAATCATCTTTTATTTTGTTTTTCAGGTTATGTTTAATGAGAATAGCTGAACCGTCGTGCATTTCATCACTGGAGTTGATAAGGTAAGGGGTGTGATTTAGTATTTTTATATTATCGTTTGTTTTCATCCTGTGACTGTTGAGTAGTATGATTTCAGGGTCAATTTCTCTGTATATGTTACTAAATGGTTTTTTTTTTTTTTTGCTTTTCCAGTGCTGAACATTGTGTTGTACGATTTTTACTGTGTGTGGTGTGTAACTGTGTGCCATGTTGTGAGAAGTTGTATGTGTTGTTGTGTTGGGGGTGTATTTAATACTTTTCTTGTTGTTTTATTTACTTAGAGGGATGTCTGTGGTGTGTTTTTGTTGATTTTTTGGTGGTGTCCTCTCGTCAGTTTTGCCACTTCGGATTTTGTTAAAAAATGCATCATCCATTATACACCAACAGTTAGCGAGATCAATATCGTTCTTTATAAGGTGGCTATATATTTCCTTTTCATTATATACAGTGTTATCGAATCTCCATTTGAATCTACCCTTATCTATTGTAGACTTTAAGTAATTAAGACTGAAAGTGTCTTTCGGCCATCCCTCGCTTTTCTGAGTTATGATTTCCATTCATAGGTGGGTGCCAGAAATCTTTTCCAGTACGGGCATGTCCTCCGGTTAAGTGTTGTTGAGGGTTGTAGTTGGAGTGTTTTGGATTAATGGAGTATTGTCAAGGGCCTTTGTGCTTGTTTAAGAAGGTGTATTATTGGTGTTGGTGCTTGGCTGTGTGGGTACTGCAGTATTACATTTTGAGGTGTTGTCAGAGGTGTTCTTTGTCATTATGTTTAAGATGGCAGTAGAAGGTGGGTCCTCTGGTATAATTATACTGGGGAGGTCATTGGCCTTGTAAAGTTTATTGAGTTCAGCGGCAAAGCTTCCTGGATTAATGGAGTTTAGGAAGTGGGCATGAACCAGGCACGTCTGAATTTTTATGTGTCTCTGTCTAGGAAACTGTGAAGTCCTACCATCATCCTATATTAGCATGACCACTACTAAACTCTCGATGGTTAACAATGCACTTGGCAACAGGCCCCCCTAAAAAACATCTTATAGAAGTACATGGCATCACTATTACAAGAAAAACACATAAATAATTGATGGATGCAACGATGGACGACGCCTAAGCATCTTAGAAGCCCTCTGCATAAAAGAAAATAATCCGAAATTAAACATCCAGTCAGAAGACCTTCAGGCCCTTCCAAGCATGAAGAAATCAAGAAAGAAAAACGAAGCGGCAACCTCACCTCACCGAGCAACGAGACAAAGCAGTCAATCAGCGGCTCCGCCCACAGGGAGCAGCTCGTTCTGATCCCGTTCGGGCTGCATATAAAGGCGTTTTCAGTAGCGGCGCGGCTGGGGGCAAACGGAGTCAAACGGAGGCAAGTTTTCGCAAACGCGAGCAAACGCCTTTCCAAAGCGTTTGCCCTCGTTTGGCAAACGCTTTTTAGCCAATCAGCTTGGAGCAACCCCATCAACCTCATGGAATGAGATCAAGAAGAAGTTACATTTCGAATAAAACTTAATAGTTAGACGTATGTTAGGCCATAGAAGTGGGTACTGTAGATGTAGATTTACGTTTACATATTGTGCGGCATACTGGAGAAAACCGATATAAAAAATACGGTGTGAAATAAATTAAGGAGCTGGTGGTAGCTGGTGACATGTCGCATCTATCCGTCCTTGTGAGTGTTGTCCGATTCCATTCTTCTAGTAGTCGTGACTTCGATACAATAATGGAGTTACTTTTCTATTATTACGTAAAAAAAAGATAATATTTTTGCAAATCCATATATTATAAAGTAATGAATGATGGTAAAAATAGATTAGCTGCTAATTATTGACGTAATTCAATTATATAGGCGTCAGAAAACCGCAGCCATACATCTACAATGGAACACCTTCAAAACAAGCCCGCGTAGATCAAACCACTTCCAGGACTGAAGACCTCTTGTTTTTGATAAGTATTGCGCTGCTCGGTCCTCGGCATATACAAATGATGAAACACTGGTGACCTATAATACTCCCCATCAAGGAATAAATCTCCAAACTCTTCCACCATGCTGCTGTGTTTATGTCTTAACCACAGCGCTGGGTCAGGTGACTGATGTGTACGATAACTTCTCCCAGGGATTGAGATCACAGTGACATGGTCGTCTGGCACCACCGACGGTGTCCTCAGCACTGTCCTGTTCAGCGTGAACTCAAACATGTTTGGCCTTGCGGTGACGCTACTGAAAACGCCTTAAGCCGCACGGAGAACAGAAAATCTCATTCTCGCCAACAACACCGCAAAGATAACTACCACAGACTTCCAGCTACTGAAGAAGGGTCAAGGGACCCGAAATCCGGAACTAGTATCCATGGTTAGCTACGGCCAAACCATAAGCAGTCTTGAAAAAGAATATAAAACCTTGCTAAGGTATAGAGAAAATACCTTGAAGAAAATAATAAATGCAGAGCTTGCCATCACTTTTGATTAAATATGTTTGAGAGAAAATCTCCTGCCCATTTATATCCTTAATATATATATATATATATATATATATATATATATATATATATATATATATATATATATATATATATATATATATATATATATATATATATATATATATATACATATATTCCTCATTCTTTCTCTTAATCTAAACCTTCTAAACCTTGGTTTAACACAGCCTTTTCTCGTGCTGTCCATGACAGAGAGGTTGCCCAAAAAAGGTACTTGAGCCTTCTGTCTCCTGAATCTTACTCACTTTATATCTTTATATCTTTCAGACTCAAACTCCCCTCGAGACTTCTGACATCTAGTCAAGAACATATCCAACAACTTTACTTCTTCATCTTTCCCTCCTTTATTTCATCCCGATGGCACGACTGCCATATCTTCTGTCTTTAAAGCTGAACTCTACTCTCAAACCTTTATTAACAACTCCACCTTGGATGATTCTGGGCTTATAGCTCCCTCTCCTCCTCCCTCTGACTATTTCATGTTTTCAATCTAAATTCTTCGTAATGATGTTTTTCATGCCCTCTCTGACCTAAAACCTCTGACCGGATGGGGTCCTTCCTATTGTTCTCAAAAACTGTGCTTTCGTACTTAACCCTTGCCTGGCCAAACTCTTTCAACTTTGTCTATCGACTTCTACTTTTTCTTTTTGGTGGAAGTTTGCCTATATTCAGCCTGTTCCTAAAAAGGGTGACCGTTCTAATCCCTCAAACTAGCGTCCTATAACTTTAATATCTTACTTGTGTAAAGTTTTGAGTCTATACTAGGAAGATTCTTAAACATCTGTCACTTCACAATCTTCTCTCTGATCGCCAGGATGGCTTCCGTCAAGGTCGCTCTACTGGTGATCTTTTTGTTTTCCTTACAGAGTGTTGGTCATCCTCTTTTAGAGATTTCGGTGAAACCTTTACTGTCGTATTAGACATATCAAAAGCTTTTGGTAGAGTATGAAATAAAGCTTTGACTTCCAAACTGCCCTCCTACGGTTTCTATCCTTCTCGCTGCAACTTTATCTTAAATTTCCTTTCTGACCGTTCTGTTGCTGCTGTGGCAGATGGCCACTGTTCCTCTCCTAAATATATTAATAGTGGTATTCCTCAGGGTTCTCTCCTGTCACCTATTCTTTATTATTCATTAATGATCTTCTTAACCAAACTTCTTGCCCTATCCACTACTACGCTGATGATACCCCCCTTCATCTTCCCACGTCCTTCAGAAATTCGTCAGATCACGCAGGGATGCCACAGAACCCCTGACATCTGATCTTTCTAAGATTTCTAATTGCGGCAGAGAAAATCTAATACTTTTCAATGTCTCAAAAACTCAATTCCTCCATCTATCAACTCAATACAACTTTCTAGACAACTATCACCTTTTCTTCAATGACACTCAACTGTCGCCCTCTTTCACGCAGAATATCCTCAGTGTGTCTTTTACTCATCATCTTAATTGGAAATTTCACATCTCATCTCTTCCTAAAAACAGCTTCTATGAAATTAGGCGTTCTGAGGCGTCTCCTCCAGTTTTTCTCTCCCCTCCAACTGCTTACTCTGTATAAGGGCCTTATCCGCCTCTGTATGGAATACTCTTCACATGTTTTGGGGGATTCCAAACACACAGTTTTACTAGATAGCGTGAAATCAAAGCTTTTCGTCTCATCAACTCCCCTCCTCTGACTAACTGTCTTCAGCCTCTTTCTCACCGCAAATCCCGGTAAGCGGCGAGGCAAATGGGCAAGCCTCTTAATGTAATGGGGAAGACTGGCTGGGTGACCAGCAGAGGACCGAGGTGAAAAAAAAACACACACACACACACACACACACACACACACACACACACACACACACACACACACACACACACACACACACACACACACACACACACACACACACACACACACACACACACACACACACACACACACACACACACACACACACACACACACACACACACACACACACACACACACACACACACACACACACACACACACACACACACACACACACACACACACACACACACACACACACACACACACACACACACACACACACACACACACACACACACACACACACACACACACACACACACACACACACACACACACTCACACACAAATTCGGATTCAGATTCAGATAGTTTATTGACCACAGAAAAATATATACATTACAGAAATTAGAAATAAATTTTGGTCCAAATTACAAGACTTAACTCTTTTGATCAATACAGATCTTTAAAACCTTTCTAAAGCAATAAACACAATGTGTGATATGTTCAGTGCACTAAAGTCAACAAAGGCGAACCAGTAAATATGAAATTACCGTGTGATCTTCTACTATCTCAAAAATAAATCCCATAATACTGTATAAAAAAAATGCAATACACATAAAAAGGAAAACAGTAAAACTGTATTGTAATCAAGGTACACACATAAAAGACTAACTAAAAGACAAAACCTTATAAAACTATATAAAAGAAAACAATACAACTAAAAAATAAACAAATAAAACGCGAAACAGTAACATTATATTCTAATTCAGTAGTACACTCTTACTTTAATCATATATAGCTAAAATTTTGTGAATTATGGCACAAACGTTGTTATACTCTATTCTGGCAAACAACTCCCCGACAGTTGTGATATTATACATATTTCTCAGGTGCAAGGACAAGGGACAGCTTTCAATGGCGTGTGCTTCAGTCTGCACCAGGCCGCAGGGGCACAGCCTCTCTTCCATGGGAAGGCGGCCCCGCCCCAGCCGGTTCCAGCGACCTTTCTCTACCGCGAGTGAATGTGCAGTTAGTCGTAGTCTTGTCCATGACACACGTTCTATGTCGTTAACCTTTATGTTTTTTGTGTATATGTCATGCACTTTTAAATTTGGGTTGACCATCTTATAAAAGTGTAATCTGTTTGATGTAGAATTCGTAATATTTAATTTCAATTGTCGCTTGGCCTCTTCTATATCATTACTGTTGCTAAAGGTTATATCATTGATGTACCTGGATACTTGATCGTTGTAACCCAGAACAAGCCTCACTATATGTATTAATGGGGCATCATCCATAGTGCTTCTTTCTAACCATATTTTATGAAAGAAAATTCTTTGTCTTTGTTTAATAAGTGCTCTAAGTGAAGGCAAACCTAATTCCACCATACACACGTCATTGCTAGTTGTCTTCCTCACGCCCAGTAGTTGTTTAATACACCATTTGTACTGTTTTTCTACGGCTTTTATATCACAGTTAAGCTACGATTCACAACCATATAAGAGCGAAGTTGTTACAGCAGCATCAAAAAGCTTTTTCTTAACCAAAAATGGTACATCATTATTCCTATTAACAAATGATATAAATTTTAAAACGTGGCACATCTTTTTGTTGGCATGAAGTTTTACAGCTGTAGAGGCTGATCCGTCATCAGTGACCGGGCTAACTAAATACATGTAGTTGGTACAGTAATCTATTCTGTTGTCATTATACATTAATGCCTCTCTATCTTCATGATTACCATTCACACCCATAAACTTTGTTTTACTATTGTTGATTACCATGCCATGTGAGCTACAAAACTCATACAAAATTCCCATTTTTCTAATCATTCCTTCTCTGGTTGTAGACAACAACACCGTATCGTCCATCATGACTGACACATGTAGACATAACAGAAAGCCATCTAGAGGACATCCATGCTTGATCATCTGTAACATTGCATTGATATACATGACAAAAAGCACACAAGATGCGGGGGAGCCTTGCCTTACACCAATAGTAGTAGCAATGATAGCAGTTCTTATAACATTATTGGTATATCTATACATAGCGGCTAAAGACAACAGCATAGTCACTCCACACCCCATTTGTTTTAAACAAGTAAATAAATTTTTCCTCGGCACGCAATCATAGGCTCTACTAAAGTCGACAAATGTTACATATAATTTGAATTTCTTTCTTCTTGCAACATCCATCAACAATCTGAGTATGACTAAATGTTCGGCGCAGCTCCCCCCCCGCCTGGCCGCCCGCCTGCTCACGGTACGGTATGAACCACTGGCTGAGTCGCGCACGTAACACCATGTCATACACTTTGGCCAAGGCGTTGATAATGTTTATAGGTCTATAATTACTTGGTATTAATCTAGAGCCGCGCTTGAATATCATAAACATTTTTGCTGTTCTCCAATCATTTGGGTAAGAACCAGTCATGAATATTGTGTTAGATAATGTAGCAATAAACATAATCCATTCCGCCGGTAACCATTTGAATAAAGCAGGTGGCAAGCCTTCGGGGCCACTGGCTTTATTTGACTTTAAACGTTTTATTTGAGTTTCTACCTCATCGGACCTTATCGGTTCATCCAATACAGGAATGGTAACATGTGAGTGTAATTCATTCATGTCCGGATATACAGTATTTGGAGGGTTGAATATCTCTTCAAAATATGTCTTAAATGAGTCGTCACTTGGCTTAGAACTATTGTTAAGAGCATCTTCCATTAGTTTCCCGCGCCAGTTAATCGCTTGCCACAATTTCGCGTGATTGTTTTCTTCTAACATCCTCTCCCATCTGTCCCCGGCGCCCATCACTGGTATTACGTCGCGACTACGGCTGCTAGACGCACAGCCATACAACACCCCAGCTAAGTTAGATGTTGTTTGATTCACGTCGTCGTGTATCTGTGCTTCTAAGTCTACTTCGTTGATTTTTGACAAAAATAAAGCATGATTGACATTTCTTGACTGTATGGGTGGTTTTACATGTGAGACTTTGCTTCTCAGTGCTTGGGCGCACTCTGCGCTGTTTACCTAAGTCACCTGCTCTGACTGCCAGGGTGTT
>NC_059296.1:24205326-24225326 GCF_017591435.1 Portunus trituberculatus
CCTTCCGTCTCTCCAACTGTGGCGTGTAAGGGGAAAAATATTAGGATTCCACTGACCAGGAAGACAAATGCTTCTGTTTACGTGGCTGTGGCGAGGATAATAGGCAAGCCCTGACCGAAGTGAAGATATATAGGAAAAAGGGAGGAAAGGTGTGCAGGAGAGTAAAAAGAAGAAAATTGTTCGGGAAAGGCTTTGAAAAAAAGGCCGGAAATAGTATGGAAGAGTAAAGGAGAAGAATATTTCTGGCAACATTCGAAAAAAAAATATAAAATGCTGTTGAAGAAGAATAAAGGGGAAAGATAACTTGAGAAAGGATGGAAATTATAAGAAAGAGAATTACGAGTGCAAAGTAATTTCAGAAAGGATTCGGAAAAAAGAGCAACAACGCCATGGATAAATAAACGGGAAATAGTTTTAGAAAGATTATAGAAGATTGTGGAGATACTGCACTGTACACTACAGTATAGGAGTGAGTAAAAATATGTTTTAAGGTGAATATATTTGAAGTAATGAATTTTCTGAAATGATGTGTAGAAAAATAAAAGAGGAAATGATCTCCGGATTTCTAGGCAAAGAAAAATATGGAAACGAGAGAGAGAGAGAGAGAGAGAGAGAGAGAGAGAGAGAGAGAGAGAGAGAGAGAGAGAGAGAGAGAGAGAGAGGGTTATGCTGTTACAAATGAAATTCTAAGTCTCTAATGGAGATGAAACAATAAAGAAAAAGGAGAATTTTTGGATGGAAGAAGGAAAAAAATATAGTGAAGGAAAAGCGACCCAAACATAAAGGTTACAATATCAAAATAAATTGTTATGAGAAAAAATAGAAAATATTTAACCAATATAAGCTCATTATAGTCCAATCAGTAAGAAATAATTCATTACTTTTTTTGTTTTGTTTGATGCTCTTGTAATGAAATTGTTGCTAGAGAGAGATAACGCGCAGGGAATTCTACTAAAATAAGATTTACAGAGGTTTCTTATGTTTTAGCCATCGGAAAAATGAAATCTTGAAGGGCGTAATTTATCAGCTTGAAATGAAAATTAAAATAATAGATATTTGATGATTAAATTATTTTCTCTATGATAAATTTTTAAAGAAATGAACATGTTTATAACAATAGGCATTAGTATGGACAATGTAAAGGTAAGGTTCATATTTAAAGATTAGTATATTGGTTAGTACCCAAGAAAAATATATACATGCCGGCATTAGATTATCTATTGCAATACACTGACCAGTATAAACAAGAAAAAATGTGAAGTAGTTGTCCAAACCTAAGTCATTTATGTGATCTTCAAGGGCAGTGTCGCACCTATAATACCCCATATTTCCTCATACTTTCCCTCCACATCCTCCCCCATTCCTTTACTCTGTAGGAATCGGTGCTCCTCGTTTCACTCAGTAATTGCAAAGCCAAACAAAAAGCTTCCCAACCCTCTTCCACTCGCCCTTCCCCTCTTCCTTTCCACTTCGTCCCCTGTTGCCGATAATGGGAGCGACTGAATAGCCCGAGAGTTGCCACTTTGATCGACGAGAAGGAATCTGTAAAGGGAGGAGAGTTTTTTTTTTTTTTTTTTTTTGAGGATGGTCACTCATGTAAATTTAAGAAATAAAAAAACATAGGGTGTGAGGTTAGGCTTAGTGAGGAAGGGTGTTTGTGTTTGTCTGTGTGTGTGTGTGTGTGTGTGTGTGTGTGTGTGTGTGTGTGTGTGTATGTGTGTGTGTGTGTGTGTGTGTGTGTGTGTGTGTGTGTGTGTGTGTGTGTGTGTGTGTGTGTGTGCCTAGTTGTATTTACCTAGTTGTAGTTTTACAGGGCCTGGGCTTTATGTTCGTGTGGCCCCGTCTCCATATCTACACTAATCCAATTTCTCTTTAAAACTATGCACACTCGTTGCTGACACCACTTCCTCACTGTTCCAAGTCTCAACACATATTTGAGGGAAACTATATTTTTTAACATCTCTCAGACATCTTCCCTTTCTCAGTTTCATACTATGCGATCTTGTGCTTCTAATGTCATATTCCTCTCTCAGGATTAGTTTCTCATTATCCACTTGATCCATTCCGTTAATCAATTTATAAACTTGTATCAGATCCCGTCTCTATCTTCTCTGTTCCAGGGTTGGTAGATCCATAGCTTTTAGTCTCTCCTCATATGTCATCCATTTAAATTATGTGTGTGTGTGTGTGTGTGTGTGTGTGTGTGTGTGTGTGTTTCACTGTTTGATCTGCTGCAGTCTCTGACAAGACAGCCAGACGTTACCCTACGGAACGAGCTCAGAGCTCATTATTTCCGATCTCCGGATAGGCCTGAGACCAGGCACGCACCACACACCGGGACAACAAGGTCACAACTCCTCGATTTACATCCCGTACCTACTCACTGCTAGGTGAACACGGGCTACACGTGAAAGGAGACACACCCAAATATCTCCACCCGGCCGGGGAATCGAACCCCGGTCCTCTGGCTTGTGAAGCCAGCGCTCTAACCACTGAGCTACCGGTTGTGTGTGTGTGTGTGTGTGTGTGTTTAAATGAAGTATAAGAGAGACAGGAAGTGTGAGATTCAATATTCCATTTCACTCTTCATTCCAAAGAAGAAAATATTTACTTGTACATGACAATCGATGTTATCTGTCCGTTCGTCCGTCGGTTTGTTTTCTTCTGTGCGTCAGTCTTCCTCTCTATATGTGTGTTTCTCTCTGCCTGCCCATCAAACTCAGTTAATCACTATGTCAACTCACATATGTGTACTCGCACACACACACACACACACACACACACACACACACATACACATACACACACACGGCCCGGTAGCTCAGTGGTTAGAGCGCTGGCTTCACAAGCCAGAGCTCCGGGGTTCGATTCCCCAGCCGAGTGGAGATATTTGGGTGTGTCTCCTTTCACGTGTAGCCCCTGTTCACCTAGCAGTGAGTAGGTACGGGATGTAAATCGAGGAGTTGTGACCTTGTTGTCCAGGTGTGTGGTGTGTGCCTGGTCTCAGGCCTATCCGAAGATCGGAAACAATGAGCTCTGAGCTCGTTCCGTAGGGTAACGTCTGGCTGGCACACACACACACACACACACACACACACACACACACACATAATGTGCATTTAAGCCACCCCTCTCACGCTTCCCACACCTACCCATTGCCCCTACCTTCCGTCGCCTGGACAGGAATAGTAACAAGGAGGCCCAACACGTTCAATAACTAGCCAGGTGACGACTGCTCCCTCACACTATACGCTGCCGCCTCGTCTCCCACGAGAGGAACAAACTCATTTAACCTTTACGGATCAATTCAGTCTTAAAGCAGCATGTTCACCACAATATTATACAGAAGTGCTCATGTACGAGTAGTCCGAGGTGGTCCTGACAAGTTTTTTTTCCTTAGGGTTTGCCGAAGAAGTTAGGTGAGGGGGAATGATTGCGGCTGTAACATTTTTGTATAAAAGAATGAAATGTGCAATGAGATATTGAATTTCACATAGTTTAGGGAATTTCATGTCAATAAAATGGAAACAAGGTCACGTGCTTGCAGGTTTGGTGTCGCGCAGGAAGTGAACATGAGGAGAGGTGCTTTCTGAAGGCTTTGGATATGTTTGAAAATTACATTACACTTCTGCACACATCCTTGAAGAGATGCACACATACAACCATGTTCGACACACACACACACACACACACACACACACACACACACACACACACACACACACACACACACACACACACACACGGTAGCTCAGTGGTTAGAGCGCTGGCTTCACAAGCCAGAGGACCGGGGTTCGATTCCCCGGCCGGGTGGAGATATTTGGGTGTGTCTCCTTTCACGTGTAGCCCCTGTTCACCTAGCAGTGAGTAGGTACGGGATGTAAATCGAGGAGTTGTGACCTTGTTGTCCAGGTGTGTGGTGCGTGTCTGGTCTCAGGCCTATCCAAAGATCGGAAATAATGAGCTCTGAGCTCGTTCCGTAGGGTAACGTCTGACTGTCGCGTCAGAGACTGCAGCAGATCAAACAGTGAAACACACACACACACACACACACACACACACACACACGCAAGCAAGCACGCACACACTCACACACATACACACACCTATAGAGCCTATGGAGATAGTTGAAGACAGTAGCTTCTGCCCGTGGTCACGCTGGTGCGCCACCACTAGTATAACCCGTCTGCTCGTCTCTGCGCCAACTGGTCTATTATGCTATTGCTGACAGCGCTGAGATGGTAATGTGGCAGCTTGGGTTGATCAGGTATTGTTCGTAAGAATTTGTCGAACTTAATATTAAAACTTTCAAGACTCTGTTCTTGTGAGTCACGCAGGCTTCTGGGCAGTGCATTAAAAGGAGTGGTCCTCTTGTAGCGAAGGCATTTGTTTTTAGCGTCTTGATTATCGTATTCGTTCTGGTGTGTACTTTTCAATTTAGCAAAGGCCGTACCGTACCTTTCTCTTCGCCTTTCGAGTGAGTAGAGATTGAGCTGACGTAACCTTGCCCAGTAGTCTAGATGTTGGACTGCAGTTATTCTACTGGTGAACGATCATTGAATTGTTTTTAGTGACTGCTTCTCTCCGACTCTCCACGGACTCCATAGCTGATAGTAATACGCTTCTAAGGCTGACGAGAGATTTGCAGAGCGTCAGCATTGGAAGTTTTTCGTGTCCGGAAAATACGAAGAATCCAGCCAGCCTAACTTCGTGCCTTCTTTACCACATCATGTACGAGTATATGTCGGGTAATGTTTCCGTCACAGCTGAAGGTAATCCCTAGGTTTCTTATATAGTTTTTGGTGTCTATCTGGTAACCGTCAGGTGCTGTATATGTGTATTCATCTCCTCTGATACATCAAGGATTTTACGTCATATGTTCAAATTCGTTGGTATTAAACGAGATGTTGGTTTCCTCTGCCCACAGGTAAAGTGATGCCAGATTAGTTTATTTTATCAGTATGTTGAAGTAACTTCCTTTAACACCCTGGTGTCATCGGCAAAGGAAGAGACAGACGAGTGCAGTACATGCCTGTTGATATAAGAGATGTGTATTATGAATACTAAAGGCCCAAGGACTGATCCTTGTGGCACCCCACTGATGACAACCGATGGCTGAGATATTGCAGCGCCAGCCGCTACGCACTGCTTCCTGTCAGTGAGAAAAGAGTGTAGCCACACCCCGGGCTTTCCAGTAATTCCCATCTCCCTTGTTTTGTGTAGTAAAATTCCGTGGTCCACCTTGTCAAAAGCTTGTGCAAAATTAAAGTAGACCACATCGACATTTTTATCACATTCTAGTTTTTCTAGAATTGTTTCATAATGGGCGAGAAATTGTGCATGAGAGACATGAACGCCAGCACGAAAACCGTGTTGGTCTGGGTTCATTCGATCATTTTGCTCTAGATATGTAGTCATGTCTTTTACTATTATCCTCTCTAAGACCTTAATAATGTGGGAGGTTACACGCACATCTCCATCAGTACTCGCACATTTTTCTTGACTTGATTTAGTAAAGTTGATATGACACGTGCTATACAAAATGCAATGAAGTAGGGAATAAAGAAAACGAAATGTTGAACCCTTCCACAATGTATGGAGTATATATTCATGCTATAGATGAATTTCACTCGCACAGTTTAGTTAAGATGGAATTCATAAGTACCCATGTATCTATTCTTTCTATTATTTTCGTTTATAAACTTCATCCTTTAGCTGGTTGCCGCCATTCTCTCATTCCCTACTGCAATGTTTAATTTCTTGTAGTCCTTTGCCGCTATGTATTTCCAGAATTTGTAAAGTAGCTGACTCCATGTTTCTGCCTCTTCATGATACTTATGCATCATCCACATACAAGACTTTCAAATTGCTTTCATTCATTCTAAAAAATGCATGAATGAAACATTATTTTTACTTCATCCTTTTTATTGTAATCGGTGGAGCTTGCTGCTTTATTCAGCTTTTTTTCCCTTGTTCTTACGCTTTGGGCTATTTCAGGAGAGGAGTATCCAGACACCTTCAGAAGTAAATATGATATATAATTTTTTTAAGGGGTTGAGAGAAGTGTAGTTAATATTTTCTGTATTTCAACCTTAGCCTGCCCTATACATATGAAAGAGAACACACAAACGTACTACACAGACCAGTACCTAACTCGTTATGGAAAAGCAAAATCTGCGAAAGTGAATGATTAAAGAATAGCACACGTTGGTAAGAGGGAAGAAGCACCTAAAAATGCCAACAAGAAACTTGAATGAAATAAGATAACAAACTTTTGTATTAATTAATTTATATTTATATATATATATATATATATATATATATATATATATATATATATATATATATATATATATATATATATATATATACAAAGGACCATGATGAGAAAAGCTTGTGTGAGAAGCAAAGTGTGATAAAAATTAAGCTGATTACTGCTCATTGAGTTTTGGAGTCTTTCAATGAAGAAATTTCGTCGTGGGCATTCTTTTCGCTGGTTTTGAATGGGCTTATTACTAAATCTTAATATGGCTTTTTAGTAGGTCTGAGTGTTGAGAATTGTATTTCTGCATTTTTGATGGAAAAACAAAAAAATGTTTCAGGTCCAGGTTCTTTTCCTACATGTCTAGGATGAGCTTTAGTATATCATATATGAATATTATACGATAGAGTAAAGATTTCGGAAGTTCGTTGCAAGTTGCAATCGTGTTATTCTAAGTGAAGACTTATTCTTACTGCAGGTAATATATTATACGGTATTGTATTTTCTAATTTTAATTCATCTAAGATTAATTACACCACTTTTCAAGATTGCTCATAATGTCACACAAATTCAATCAATGCCCTTAGAAATGTTAAGCTCATCTCCATAAATCCTTATCTCCGTAAATCCTTCATCAATGTTAATCACATACAATAAAACCACAAACATTAGGTGCCAATTTCACAGCTGATGCATCTCAATATCAACTCAATGCTTGACTTCTATAAATGCCCATATAATGTATACACCACAATATATCATATGTAATTATCTCCTCAATATTATATATCTTAATGCATCAACTGTGGAATTGCACTACACATACATAAAATCTTAATATAACATCCTAATAAATACACATCCTATATTTGTTTCCTCCTTTCACTTAAATGACATAAACATTGTCTTAGACTGCATTAACAACTATAGAGCTTTACTCACTAATACAAGAAAGAGTCTGTCCATGACTCGAATGTTTCTTCTCCTCCTCTCGGCCACTGCCTTCCGCTTTCTCCTCTCGTTTCTGCCAAGATTCTAGATAAGTTCTTGCTGGTTTCTGCTTATTTTAAATACTCAAGGTTTCGTACCTTTTCTCCACGCCCATTTTACCATCTACCATTCAGAGATCAGACATGTGGAGGTCCACGTGTGACAATGTAAGGACGAGAACACATACGAAGGTAATGTAGAAACAACCTTAAACGTAGTAGAAACAACCTTAAACGTAGTATACACAACATTGCCTTACTGGTGTTTCATAGGCTCAACTTTTCCCTAGTCTCATAGCACGTTCACCATTGGTCTAAACATGAAATACTGCTTGTTCATTGGCCATTTAAAACCACCCATCCTGTTCAACTACACGTGGGGAAACACGTCTTGACTATACCACTCTCCAACGTCGTAACCAGAGTATTTTGTTTTGAGTGTTTGTTTGGGTCTGCGTAATATCTGAGGTCTGGCTTCCTCTCTCTTGTTTATGTTAGGCCTCTCACTCTCGTGTTCACAGCAGGGTCCCTTTACAATTCTCCCGTAGACGTAATTATTTACATCCTTGTGCCACTGCTGCATCACGCTATGTCCCACCAGGCTGTGGCATGCCAGGGTATGACATACCCCATCCTTAGTAGCGCGTCCCGGCGCGAACTGCTAGTGGTGAGGGCATGCGTGATAAGCGGTGTCCTCTGGATTGAGCTGGCGTTGTGTGCTGACAGTCACCTGGGCTGGCGCAGCCTGTGCCAAGCCAAGGAGTGCACAGGGTCGGTAGATGCGGTAGGCCACCAGGCCGGCCGCGATGACCCCAATAGGCAATAGGATCCAGAGCCAGTCCTTCCAGTTGTGCCAGTCGAGTGCCGTAGGAGGGGACTGTTTCGCCAGCGGCTGCATATGTGCAATATATTTTGGGACAGACCAGGGCTCAAGACCAAAACTGTCGGGAATGCTGATATTAGTGGTATTCACAATAACAGAATGTTCCCAGGATGAGAAGGCAATGGGAGTAGTAAGGGATAAGGTTGAATAACCATAGGAGCTTCAGCAATATAATGAGAGGAAGCAGGGAGAGAAAATGTATCACTATGTATAGAACAACCCTGACTCACTTTCAGAAGGCCAGTACCATTAATAATGTGTCTAGTAGTAGGAATGGAGGAGTTGTTACAATTCACAGTAATATCTAGTGGTTTGCTTGTGGCATAATTCCACCCAGATGGCTGATCAACAAAAATAGGCTTGAAAGACTTCACAATCAGCGTGTTACATATATCAGAGACAGAAGGCTTGTGCAGAAAAATAGCAACCTCACAACAATCAGTGTTAGTGGAATATATAGGTTGGTTGGGAGGACATATCAATATATCATCAGACATCCTACAATCATCAAAATCATCAGTCAAAAAAATTGATTTCTTGCCTTGTTAATCACTAAATATTTCCTTGAAGGTTGATGCATTAAAAAAGCATCTGATTTAGAAATAGGAAAGGGAAGGGAGGTCATCCTGAAGACATCAAAGGTGTCAGCTGGAATTCCTCGCAAAGGAACGAGTAAGTAGAAGCTCAAGTCATGTAATGCAGTCTTATGGATTACACGAATAGCAGCTCTGTGTAATCCTAAATATTCTGGTTTAGGAGGAAACAATAACTCATGTTTAACTGATATCTCATCTAAAAGTTGTAGTAAAATGCATTTGTCACAATATTAGGAGAAATATGGGTTTCCATCATACTTTGTAATCCTATCTTAAAATTAATATGATCAGCTGCAATGGATGTCAAGGCTAGCTGGACATGCAGTAAAATCTCCAGTGAAAGAATGGATTTTCATTATTTTCTATATGTTTTTCCATCTTAGTCATAAGGGTCTTAGTAACACGGGTAGCAGTTTCTAGTTTTTCCAATGTTTGATGAACATTTGTTAGTTCATTGAGAGTGACATTGATAACATGGGAATGAACATTGAGGAGTTTTCTTTCCTCTTCTGTGAAGGAGTCTAACGATTGTAATCTTTTATGAATAATATCAACTTGATCTTGTGTAGCAGTCCCAAATAATGTGTTTGCAAAAGATCCTATAAAATTTATTGCCCCCTTTTTTCCTTCTAGGTTGAGGAATGTCATTGGCCACAATATGCATTAGGAAATCCTGCATTGAAGCATGCAAATTTTTAATCTTTCTTGAAAAGCCAGGATATGCTGAGAAATCAAAGAGGTAAACAAGATAAAATCATCTCCCTCAATTTCATCTAAATTATATATCATATTCTGATTGATGATAAAATCATCTCCTGCAATTTCATCTAAATTATATATTATATTCTGAGTGATATTGATGGCTTTTTTAATTGGCTCATAGATATCCTCCAATTTCAACAAAAAAGGCACCACATAAGCTTGTCCAGTTACAAGTAGTTGATGGTCTTGGGAGAAACTCATCCCTTGTTGAGGAGGTGAGCTTTGGGGTACATCCCAGGCTTGAACGTATCCCATGCATAGCCCCACAGTCTGCAAAGGAACATTTCATTTTATTTTATTTTATTTATTTTCTTTTACCATATTCTAAGGGCTTATGCATTACAAACGGAAGATTCGGCACACTTGTCCTCGACCGTAAACTGTATGGGACTGACGTGGTAGCTTCACCTTGATATTCTTCTTGCAAATTCTCAGTTACATTATGAATTTCCTCATCAACACCATGACTCGCTTCTGATAGTGAATTGTCATCCGATTCTGAATCTACACAGTGCTCTACATCCCTGAGAACACTGGAAAAGGATCTAGTGTCTGCAATGTCAACTTGGTTTCCCTTGTTTCACCTGGCTCGTGTACCGGATATGCTCGTCTGACATTCGGGTTCATCTGAGGGGTAGCATTGTCTTCATGGATAATTCTTATTCTGTCAGTGTGTAATGTTGTCATCTTACCATTTCTAATGTTTCTTAATTTGACCACTACATCACTCACCTTTTCTGTCACTCTATAAGGACCTGTATATGCGGGTTGCAACTTTGCGGGGGTTCCTGCAGTGGGTACTCGGCGGACATATACTCTATCTCCAACTTGAATAGTCTTTATCCTTGCCTTCTTACATTGAGCCTTTTCATTTATTCCTTAGCTTCTTCTAAATATTGCTGACACCTAGCATATACCCTATTTGCTTTTGTTGCCATCTCCTGCTTAAAATCATCAACATTATACCAAACTTGTTCCTCTTTCATCATTTCAAATGGGATGGTTGGATCTCTGAGATACATGAGATAAAAAGGACTTTCTTTTATACTTGTGTGGTAAGCACTATTATATGCAAATGTAGCTATTGGGAGCATTGTATCCCAGATATTCATATTATCTTGCACCAAAGTGCGCAGTATGTTAATCAAGGTTGCATTTGATCTTTCAACTATCCCATTTGCTTGAGGATGGTAAGCTGTAGTTTTGCTATGTCGGAAATGCAGTAACTCAGTTAATCCCTGTAATATAGAATTGACAAATTCCCTACCTTGGTCTGTCACTAACATCTCAGGTATACCATGTTTACAAATCACTTCATCAAAAAATATTCTAGCAACTTCTGCGGCCGACTTGGTTTTCAGTGGTTTTGTAATCAAATATCTAGTAAGCACATCTATCACAACAAGACAATACATATATCCATTATCCGATCTACCCATGGGACCAACAATATCCATATGTATGCGCTGGAAAGGTCTCTCAACATCCGGGTATCTTCTCAGTGGTGCTGGGGCGTCCCCCGACCTCTTAAGCCTACGACAGATGAGACAAGACCTGCAATATCTTTCAATGTCCTCCTTCATTTTTGGCCAATATGCAAATTTCTGACACCTACTTAAGGTAACGGATGGCCCACCATGCCCCGCGGTTGGCAAAGAGTGGCCGAGGTGTACAGCAGTGTGCACAAACTGTTCGGGTACTAATATCTGACGCGTCATTTCTCCATATGTGTTGTGACTTACTCTGTAAAGCATATTATTGTCTAGAGACAATTCTGATATCTTTAACTTCTTATACCTCTTATCAATATTGTGCTTACTTAATTTTCCTTTTATTTCTTGCTCAGTTAAATTCTCTCTCATTAACTTCTTCAATAAGCCATAAAATTCATGGTTATCTTGTGACCTTATTAATTCCTTCAGATTCCAATCCACCATATTTTCTTCTGTGTTTTCTGTTATTGCTAACAAATGTTCATTTCCTTCATTTATTTCCACTTCCCTCAACCTGGATAAATGATCTGCTACCTTGTTAGCTTTTCCAGGAATATATTCCACCTTAATATCAAACTCTGCAACAGCTAATTGCCACCGAACTATCCTGCTATTTGCATTTGAGGTGGTCAACAACCATACTAATGGTCTGTGATCTGTGAGAATATAAATAGGGTAACCCAGGCACAAATCTCTGTTTACCTTAAGCCCATATACAATTGCCAGAGCCTCTCTTTCAATAGTACTATAATTAAGTTCAGCCTTGTTCAGTTTCCTGCTAAAAAATGATAAGGGTCTTAGGTTATTCATGCTATCCCTTTGTTGTATTAATCCCCCGATGGCAAAGCTCGAAGCATCCGTCGTTAAAAGAATGGCTTTGAGAAGTCTGGAAATTTCAAAACAACATTTTGTGTTAATTCTTGCTTCAAGGTCTTAAAAGCCCTATCAGCTTCTTCATTCCACATTATGTGGTTATTGTTCTTCTTTCCAGTCACCATTCCTGCTGTTAGTTTAGTTAAGGGAGCAGCTATCTCAGCATAGTTTCTCACAAACTTCCTATAGTAGTTAGCCATTCCAATGAAGGACTGTAATTCTTTCACTGTTGTGGGGCTGGCATGTTCTTAATAACTTCAATTTTGCTAGGCTGTGTTTTCAACCCTTCGGCTGATATAATATGTCCTAGATAATTTACACTATCCTTAAAGAAATTACATTTTTTCAGGTTTACTTTCAACTGAGCATCTTGCAAGCGTAGAAGAACCCTCTCCAAATTCTTTACATGATTTTCTAGATCTGTTCCTTGAACTATGATATCATCAATATAAACAAAAGTATCAGATCCTGTCAATCCAGCCAATACCTGATTAATAATTCTACAGAATGCCGCAGGAGAATCCTTTAAACCCATAGGTAGCACATTATGTTCATATAATCCATTTGGTGTTGCAAATGCAGTCCAGGGCTTGCTTTCTTCATTTAACTGTATTTGATGGTAACCTTGTTTCAAGTCAAGGCATGAAAACATCTTTCCTTTTCCCAAGTTATGCAAAATGTTATTCACATTAGGTAATGGGTAAGAATCATTCAGCACATGCTGATTTAAATTCCTGAAATCTACACACAATCTAATTTTTCCATCCTTTTCACTATGGGAACAACTGGGGAGATAAATGCTGATCTGGATGGTCTAATAATACCCTGGCTCTCCATTACTTTAATTTGTTCAGCTACCTTATCATAAAAACAAGCTGGGATGGGATAAGGTTTCTTGGACGTAGGTCTGGACTGTAACTGAATGGTGTGATAGAAAAGGGTGATATACTTGGAATGTCGTCATCACTAGCAAAGACAGAGGAGTATTTAACAACTAATTCTTTCAATATTTGATTTTTCCTTGTTCCCTCAGGATACATGTGATTAATGATTTCTGAAAAGGCCTTCATTTTATCTGTTTCATTTTCTTCTGTCACACCATTCACTGTATATTCATCACTCCCGCTTGGCAGAACCTCACTCTGACATGACTGTAAGTAGCCTAATGTTTTCCCTGGCTCTAACGGCACATGTTCACTCGAGAAATTTATATACCTCACCACAAACCTAGATTTCTTCTTCTCCATGTCATTTTCTAATTTCACTAAACCTGGACATAAAAACTGAGACCCTATAACTCCTTTAACTGGCTCGAATATAGCGATATCACTATCCACTAACTTTGTTTCTAAGGTCACATAACTCACTCGTACTCCTTGTAATATTGATGTCTGAGCTACTGAGCATTTATAACTGGGATTATCCTTTGATTCATTTGTTACTGCTTCCTTTTCACTTCTCTCAGTTATCATGATGGCATGCATCATGGGTATTTCTACAATAACAATTCTCCTTCCTTCAATATATAATTGCAGAGGTTTGGTATTTAGATTCACATTATATCTTTTCATAAAGTCAAAACCTATTATTATCTGTGATGGCAAGGCTCTATCTTCACTGATCACAAAATCATGTGTGTATATCTTACCTCCAATTGTCAAAGTTAGCTTAGTCTTTCCTGAAGTCAACATTTCATCTCCACTCGCATTGCGAATTACCTTATTTGTTGGAATAATGTGTTTTTTTTTTAAGTTTGTCTACAACGTCACGCGATACAAGAGATACCCCTGCCCCCGTGTCCATCAAGGCTAATACACTCTCATTTTCAATCTGAACTTCAATAGAAACATTTCCCGTGTCACTATTCACCGCTGTGATTACCACCGATTCATGTGGTTGCGTTGGTGGTAAATTGGCGTTTTTTTTTGTGTTTGATATGTGGTGTACCTACGTGAGTTGTTCATGCAGTCCTTACTCGCATGCCCCTGTACCCCGCAGGTGAAACAAGTTACCGTGGGCCTCGCCCTTGGTGGTATTGGTGGTAATTTCACTGTGCACTGACTCGCGAAATGTCCCCACTTGTGACATCTAAAGCATTCTATGGTTCTACAATTTTGAATGGTGTGGTTATTTCGCCCACACCTCTGACAATGTATATTTCTGACATTCTGAGGGCGATACATCGTGTGATCTGTAGTAACAGCATTCACTGTCACTGCGTTTACTGGGACAACCCTATTTTCTTTGCGTACTGCAGCGTCGTGTAGCTGAAGGCTGGGGTGTGACGCTACATATTTGAGAGCTTTTTTGTATACTAATAAAGGCTTTTTCATATCTGCATCAGCAAGGATATAAGAAAAATCCTTAGGCAAGGCATTCACAATGATGGAGACAAATATATCATTATATACTTCCTTACCTGTGGGTTTCATGCTGTCTAATTTTGCCACAATCCCTTCTACTCTGATATAGAGCTCTGTTATGGTTTCTCTGGGCTGTCGAGTTACTGATGACAATTCACTGATCAGGCTTGGAAGCGATCTATCCTCTGGATAAATATCAAGGAATGCTTTTCTCACATCATCCCAATCATTTTTATGTTGCGTTGCACAGTGTGTCATATGAGTATATGCACTGTCTAATGCATATTGCTTGGCCAACTCTATCCTCCCTTCGTCTGTCCAGTTTGTCATTGTTCTATTTTCTAAATCCTTTATCCATGCGTGAGCGCTGGCGATACATTTTACATTTGGTACCGACGGGCTTCTTTCTTCACCTCCACAAAAATATGGTAACCCAATTACCTTGGAAAAATTATCCCTTGCATTGTCAGTGATCGCTTCCGCAATTTCCCCCGTACTGATGCAAGCCGGTTTAGGGGGGGAAAACGGAGATGTAGGGGGTGACTGCGCCATTCTAGAGGTTGTGACGGCTGGCTGCTGATTCGCTTTACCGTTAAGCGATACCGAGCGCTGACGTAATTTATGAACTATATGTTTCATCTACAATTAAGCAACATTAAAAAGTTCTCAATATTTACTCGTTAACATCCGCTACATCCGTGACATCCAATGCACTTGATCGAAATTTTAATTGTCTTCACTCTCAACTATACGCCTGCAACGATTGCAATTGCAATAATATCCCACCGCTGCCACCAGTTTCGGAAGTTCGTTGCAAGTTGCAATCGTGTTATTCTAAGTGAAGACTTATTCTTACTGCAGGTAATATATTATACGGTATTGTATTTTCTAATTTTAATTCATCTAAGATTAATTACACCACTTTTCAAGATTGCTCATAATGTCACACAAATTCAATCAATGCCCTTAGAAATGTTAAGCTCATCTCCATAAATCCTTATCTCCGTAAATCCTTCATCAATGTTAATCACATACAATAAAACCACAAACATTAGGTGCCAATTTCACAGCTGATGCATCTCAATATCAACTCAATGCTTGACTTCTATAAATGCCCATATAATGTATACACCACAATATATCATATGTAATTATCTCCTCAATATTATATATCTTAATGCATCAACTGTGGGAATTGCACTACACATACATAAAATCTTAATATAACATCCTAATAAATACACATCCTATATTTGTTTCCTCCTTTCACTTAAATGACATAAACATTGTCTTAGACTGCATTAACAACTATAGAGCTTTACTCACTAATACAAGAAAGAGTCTGTCCATGACTCGAATGTTTCTTCTCCTCCTCTCGGCCACTGCCTTCTGCTTTCTCCTCTCGTTTCTGCCAAGATTCTAGATATCTTCTTGCTGGTTTCTGCTTATTTTAAATACTCAAGGTTTCGTACCTTTTCTCCACGCCCATTTTACCATCTACCATTCAGAGATCAGACATGTGGAGGTCCACGTGTGACAATGTAAGGACGAGAACACATACGAAGGTAATGTAGAAACAACCTTAAACGTAGTATACACAACATTGCCTTACTGGTGTTTCATAGGCTCAACTTTTCCCTAGTCTCATAGCACGTTCACCATTGGTCTAAACATGAAATACTGCTTGTTCATTGGCCATTTAAAACCACCCATCCTGTTCAACTACACGTGGGAAACACGTGTTGACTATACCACTCTCCAACGTCGTAACCAGAGTATTTTGTTTTGAGTGTTTGTTTGGGTCTGCGTAATATCTGATGTCTGGCTTCCTCTCTCTTGTTTATGTTAGGCCTCTCACTCTCGTGTTCACAGCAGGGTCCCTTTACAATTCTCCCGTAGACGTAATTATTTACATCCTTGTGCCACTGCTGCATCACGCTATGTCCCACCAGGCTGTGGCATGCCAGGGTATGACAGAAGTCTGCGAAATGCACAAGATAGGGCTAAAATGCCCTCCATGTGGACGCTCCCAAAATAAAAGTCGACTCGTCCAAAGTCCCCGGAATGACAATCAATAATTAATGCCCCGATGTTCGTCTCTTGAAGCAACGGATTCATATGAATGGTAAATAAAATAAAACAGACAGGGAGTTCTAGATTTAATCAGTGAAAGGAATGAAGGACTAATTTATCAATTCAGATAGGCGGCGATAAGTTGAAAGTAAGTAGATCTTGTATGGCATAGATGATGGATGCAGACTAGCATGCGGTTATCATATACGAAAGAGTTGTGTTTATGAAAATACTATTAGAAAATGACAACCAATGCAACATTGCAGCGCAGTATTGGTGATTGCAGCATCAGTGTTACCTTAGTAAAACTTATTGCTGTATATTTGCAAGTTCCTGTCCATGGAGGTCATAGTGCATTGTCTGGAGTCAGTGTTGGGTCATCTCTGGTTCGCACAACACTGAAAGAGACTTGAAAAATAATCCAGTATAAATTATTTCAACTGAATTTAGACATACCTTCGTATACTTCATATTGTGGAAAATTACATGTTTAAGATTAAGAAAAACAATAAGTGTTAAATATAAATCATACAAACGATAACATCAACGGTAGCTAACAAAAGTAACAGGATATAACATAAGATAAAACAGATTATGAGAAGCATAACATATAATACTACACACACACACTCTCTCACACACACACACACACACACACACACACACACACACACACACACACACACACACTACACAAATATAGACGCACAACAAGAAATTAAGGCAGGTACATACTCATAGAAGCAACCAGATACAGTAACTGACAGATGGGCAATCGATATGGGATTTCAAATGGAGCCTGGAGAATATTCAGATTGCGGTGTGAGGATGATAGGTGGAGACTGGTGTGTTGCTATTGTTAAGGTGGACAAAATTTTTCCAAGATTTTTTTAGAACGCCGAAAATGTCGAACATGCAATGAACCTTTTTTTTTATTATTTTTCTTACGAGATAGTTTTTAAAATAATTTTCGCATTGATATATCCGGTCATCTGTAGATTGGTATTCGACACTTCAAAAGGATTACCTAACCTTTTCTACATTAGTTGTGTTGAAATTGTGAACCGTGCTTGTTGACCGTATGTGGTGTGGTGTGTCCTGCAAAGCTGGGGGCTGCCAACGCTGGTCAGGATTCTAATGCTGAATGTGTTTAAATCCTGGCCACACAACTGGTGAATAAACTATAACATGGGCTGACTGGCACCTAGGGGAGTTGCAGGCGGTGAGGTGAATGATGTAGTGTCACTTTGTCACACACTGGTAAGAGGGGATTGACCTGCCACTGGCTTAGAACTATAAAGAAAAAAGAAAGAAAGAAAACAGATAATCATTGAGTGAACGTGATTCATTCTATTCAAAATCTCTTTTATGCCATTACTATTTTTCTTTCCGACTCTAGAATGGAATGATAATTGTTGTCATGAGACTATGAATTGCCATTTCCTATTTTCCACTACTTATACGTCAAAAGGTGTGTGAATGATTGCAAATTCTTTGAGTGTTGTAGTGTGTGTTGTATGTGTGTACATTTGTTTTAATTTCATACAAGAAATAAATTATATTCTAGTATATGGTAGCGAACGTCCAAACACTCACACACAGACACACACACACACACACACACACACACACACACACACACACACACACACACACACACACACACACACACACACACACGCACGCACGCACGCGCACACACACACACACACACACACACACACACACACACACACACACACACACACACACACACACACACACACACACTCGGCCTTTTAGGTGTTTGCGCGACCGATCCACAATTGGGAAGTCTGTGGTTCGATTAGGAGTCTTTGGATGAAGGTCTTTGTTGTGCAGCCCTAGTTCATCTAGCACTTACTCATATTAGGTAGTTGTGTAAATCGGAAGCGGTGACCAGTTGTTCACCGAGAAGAAAACGGAGTGGCATGATAACCCTGGGCATGGTCTTCAAGGTTGTCAATGTTATGTGGTAGCAAAAGCATCGCGGTGTAGATACATGCATACAGTTGATATATGTGTAAATTTTCAGTTGGTGAGGCTGATACTTGAAGTATACTGTTATTTACCATTAGTACACACACTCGAAAGCACACACACACACACACACACACACACACACACACACACACACACACACACACACACACACACACACACACACACACGTCTAATTGAAATTGGATGCAAACGAAAATTTAAAAAATCTGACGGAGAGAGAATGTAAGATATTATAGATGTTGCCAGTTGGTTGATATCTTATAATATATGCAATTCGTTATGGTCAGTCGCACCTCTGCAGCAGTATTGCAGGATGAAGGTCACAGGTTAGCCGATGGGTATCTGGGAAGGTGAACGTAGCTCTAGTTCTATTGTATGTTATTTTGTGCATTAGAAGAGACTTTACTTGCCAATGTTTGATTGATTGACTTGATTTTGCCGAAAGATTGAGGTCAACCCTCCAAATGATATATTTTGCACCAATATTGTAAAAAAAAAAAGAAAAAAATTGGGCCCGCCGTGGTGCAGTGGGACCGCACGCGCTTTGTGGGCCCCAGGGTTCTCAAGCTCACGGGTTTGAATCCTAGCCACGGTCCGAGGTTAGGAAGGGCATCGGGGTAACGGTTCCCAAATGCCGAAACCAAAGTCCTCCTGACTCCTGTCAGGAGGCACCGTTCCAGCCCTAATGTAATAGGGGAACCGGACGTAAACCGGGAAAAAAAAAAGAAAAAAAATGTTAAAAAAATATATCACAAGGTATATATACACACACACACACACACACACACACACACACACACACACACACACACACACACGCACACACACAGCGTAGTGTAGTGGTTAGCACGCTCGACTCACAATCGAGAGGGCCGGGTTCAGGTCCCGGGGCGGCGAGGCAAATGGGCAAGCCTCTTAATGTGTGGCCCCTGTACGGGATGTAACTCGGGGGGTTATGGCGTCGCTTTTCCGGTGTGTCGAGTGTGTTGTGGTCTCAGTCCTACCCGAAGATCGGTCTATGAGCTCTGAGCTCGCTCCGTAATGGGGAAGACTGGCTGGGTGACCAGCAGACGAGCGAGGTGAATCACACACACACACACACACACACACACACACACACTTTGATACACAAAAGTGCGAAAACATTCCAAGAACTGGAAACTAGATGACTTGGTGAATTACATGATACAAGTAAATTTACATTCATTAGATATTGGTATGTGTTTGTTAGTGGATGACAAAGTGAGGTAGGGAAAGTGCAGTAAGTATAGGTTGTGTGAGTGCAACGGTGAACAACGGCAGATGGACGGCTGGATGGCCCTCTTATTCTTCTCAGATTGAGCTGTCCTACCGGTACTAATATTGACGTTTTTGTAGCCAGGAGCATCAACTCCACCGTCATAACAGACACTATTTTCCAGCACCGCGCATTGGATTAACTGGTGAGCTCAGATTCGTTAGTCCCTCGTCACTCGTCTTTGGCAGCGCACATCTTCCAACGTTCATGATATGTTTTTCCTCTCATGATGCTATCCACAGGTTTTCTTTCATCTTATGTATCCCTGACCATAGTTTTCAATCGATGTACATCAGATAATTAAGTCCATCTTTTCATGATGCACTTTTGTAAATAATATTTGATCCCACTTCATAACATCCCAATCATACTGGTGATGAGCGTGAA
>NC_059296.1:24230326-24232826 GCF_017591435.1 Portunus trituberculatus
GCTGCCTAAACAGAGGATCCAGCTACGTATGTGCCTCACTCTGGAGACGCAGAGGGTGTTAGAGCACACATTACAGGTGTCGCCTACCTCTCTCAAGCCAGTTGATGAAGTGCTTGACATTCTCCAGGCTCATATACGTGACTCCAACAACGAGGCATTGCGTCGGCGAGCCTTCACTAGCTGTCGGCAGGCGAGAGGCGAGCCCTTCTCCGAGTTTCTCGTCCGACTGAAGAGCCTGGCGGAGGAATTCGACATCTGTAAGGCTCACCACCTGGACTGTGAAGAGGCCTGGATGAAGCACGGTATCCTGACAGGCGTCCACGACGAGGAATTGGTGACCAAGATTGTGTCCCTCGACGCCGCCTCTACTCTTGCTGACGTCATCAATGTATGCAGGGCCCACGAGGCGACGCGGTCAGCCGCCTCTGCCATACGTGCCTCACCTACAGTGTCTGCTGTCTCAACGTATAAACAGACGAAGAAAGCAGCACACAAACCTGGAGTCCCCCCTCGCCAACCTTCACCCACTCATCGGGCGCCTACCTCCTGCAGCAGCTGCGGCAGGCGAGACCACGGCCCGAAGGGCTGCCCAGCAACAGGTGTTACGTGCAGAGGTTGTGGGAAGACTGGCCACTACGCTTTGATGCCCAAGTGCCCAGCCAGGCAGTCTACGTGCACTGCTTGTAACCGTCTGGGGCACCTGGAGAAAGTCTGCAAGCAAACCAAGGCAAGGAGTAAGTCGCAGCGACCCGAGAAGCCGAAAGGGAAAGAGGAAGACACCCCACCTTCCACGTGGTGCGGTTACAGTCTCTCACAACGGACCCAGGGTCTCATGAGGGCCCACCTGAGGCCTCATGTCAGTCTCCTATCAGTACTCGTGATGACCCGACACCTCCTCCTACTGTACGAGTGGAAGTGTTGCATGACGGTCACTCTGGTGGTCTGGACTTCATTCCCGACACTGGTGCCGACACGACGGTCATCGGCCCACAGCACTTGAGAATGTTGGGCATCGACAGACAGGCTCTTGGTCCTCCTCCATCCCTTGCCTACTACAACGCTGATGGGACGAAGATGTCTGCTGCCCTCGGTTCGCTCCAGGCCACACTAGTCTACGGCGAGCTGTCTTGTACGGGCTGGATAGATGTGCAGGGTTCGTGGAACACCCCACTTCTGTCCCGTGAACACTGTCGTGCTTTGGGGATCGTGCCTCACGACTTCCCTGCTCAGATTTTCTCAGCACGAGGCAGTGTCGCCAGTGTAAGGGAGGCGACAAACGCTCCAGCTCCACGTTCCAGCGTGCCTGCGTTACCTCTTCTCAGCACCACTTCCCCAGACGCAGCGAAGGAGTACTTCTTGAGGGAGTACCAGGATGTCCTCTTGACAAAGGATTCCACACAGGATGCTCCACTCAAGCCGATGTCTGGACCGCCGATGAGGATCCACTTACGAGACGACGCCCAGCCGTTTGCTGTCCACACGCCGAGGCTTATTCCTTTGGCCTACAGGGACGCAGTGAAAGCTGAGCTCGACTCTATGGTGGCACGAGGCGTTATTGCTCCTGTTGGTGACGTCCCATCTTATTGGTGCCATCCGATGGTTGTTGTGCCGAAACCTGGTGGAGGTGTCAGGATCACTACGGACCTGAGTAAGTTGAACGCACAAGTATCTCGGCCTGCACACCCATCACCCACGCCTTTTGCAGCCATCCGGAGCGTCGATGCCAGGGCACGCTACTTCACCACGATTGACGCGTTGTGTGGATATTGGCAGATACCCTTGCATGAGGACGACCAGGCCCTGACTACGTTCATCACTCCATATGGGCGCTTCAAGTACCTCCGAGGTCCCATGGGTTTCGCAGCCACAGGCGACGCCTTCTGCCTCCGAGGAGACATCGCGCTACAGGGGAGTGCCACAGTGTGTCAAAGTCGTGGATGACATTCTCGTGTACGACGAGGATTACTTCACACATCTACGCCACGTTAACGACATCTTGGCCAGATGCCGAGCCCATGGCATCACTTTAAATGCCAAGAAGTTTGTGCTGGCGGCTCCATCAGTGTCCTTCTGCGGCTACAGGCTCTTCCATGACGGCATCGCAGCAGACCCTGACAAGGTTCGGGCCATCACTGAGTTTGCTACGCCTGCTACGTTGACCGATCTTAGGTCCTTCATGGGCCTTGTCAACCAGCTCGCCAGCTTCTCGCCCGACCTCGCTGCCACTGCTGCGCCTCTACGCCCACTTTTGAGCCCCAAGAAGTCGTTTGTGTGGACGCCCGACCATGAGCAAGCCTTCCAACATGTGAAGATGGCCTTGGCCAGCCCACCAGTCCTAGCTGCCTTTGACCCTGCTCTCCCTACGACTCTGCAGACCGATGCTTCCCGCCTGTATGGGCTGGGTTATGCCTTACTGCAGGACCACGGTAGTGGACAGCAGCGTCTCGTCCAGTGCGGCTCACGTTTCTTGACGGATACAGAGACCCGATATGCGACGATC
>NC_059296.1:24242826-24250326 GCF_017591435.1 Portunus trituberculatus
TAACAAAATAGAAGATGCTAAAAGGAGGTATTATAAATTAAAATTTACGGAGAATGTAGGCAACACAAAAGGTACTTGGAAAATCATCAAAGATATTTTAAACCCTTGTAAAACAGCTAAACACTCTACTGTAGAACATTTGGATGTTGATGGTGAAATAATTAATGATAGCAATTCAATTTGTGAACATCTGAATAATCATTTATCTTCAATAGGACAAAATTTAGTTAAAGGAATACCTGAGAGCGATGTATCTCCAATGCAATATTTGGCTAATGACTACCCCGATTTTAAGCCCTCTAACACTACTTGAGATGAGATCATTTCCATAGTAAAGTCACTTAAGATTTCTGCTCAAGGAACAGATGATATTCACATCAAAGTTATCAACATCACAATACGTATCTTAGCACCCATTATATCTAATTTGATTAATTTAACATTCCGCAAAGGTGAGTTTCCTGAAAGGCTCAAAATTGCTAATATAAAGTTATTCCCGTTTTTAAAGGAGGGAGAAGGCAGAACTTGTCTGATTATCGACCCATATCTATGTTGAACTCTTTAGCGAAAATATATGAACGTGCGATATCTGATAGACTCGCTGAATTTTTAGAGTATAACAAAATATTAACTAATGTTCAGTTTGGGTTCAGAAAACATTTTCCCCCTCAAATAGCAGTATGTTGTAAACAACATATTGCTAGATTTAACTAACAAAAAATACATTATAAGCATATTCTTGGACCTTAGAAAAGTTTTTGACACTCTTGATCACAGTATTCTTAAAAGAAGTCAAGTCGTAGGAAAACAGAACTACAGAAGCAGGCAGGGAGTAGAGGAAGGTATGAATGATTGAGAGTACTGGTTAATTTTTGTATTAGAGAGTTGGACAAAATAGGGATGAGGGGAAGAAGGAGGAGGGAATGCATGCAGTTAGGAAGATCATTAGAACAGTTAGCATGAAAATATCGATAAAAAATGGAAAGAGATGCAACGTTCCAGCGGTGAGAAAGAGGCTGAAGACAGTCAGAGGGGAGACGAAAAACTTTTGATTCCAACCTATCTAACGAAACTCTGTGAGTGGAACCCCCCGAAACATGCAAAGAGTATTCCGTACAAGGACGGATAAGGCCTTTGTACAGAGTCAGCAGTTCGAGGGGCGAGAAAAACTGGCGCAGACGCCTCAGAACGCCCAACTTGATAGAAGCTGTTTTAGCAAGAAATGAGATGTAAAGTTTGCAGTTAAGATTGTGAGTGGACAACCAAGGATATTCAGTGTGGAAGAGGGACAGTTGAGTGTCATTGAAGAAGAAAGGATAGTTGTCTGGAAGGTTGGGTCGAGTTGATAGATGGAGGAATTGAGTTATTGAGGCATTGAACACTACTAAGTTTTATCTGCCTCAATTACAAATCTTAAAAAGATCACATGTCAGGCATTCTGTGGCGTCCCTGCGTGATCTTGTGACTTCCTGAAGGGTTGGTCGTCTCTGAAAAGCCGTGGAAAGGTGTGGGGTGGTATAATTAGCGTAGATGTGGATAGGCAAGATGTTTGGTTAAGAAGGTCATTAATGAATAATAGAAAGAGAGTAGATGACAAGACAGAACCCTTAGGAACACCAATGTTATCAGAATAAGGAGAAGAGCAGTGGACGTCTACCACAACAGCAATAGAACGGTCGGAAATGAAACAAGATAAAGTTGCAGAGAGAAGGATAGACACCGGAGGAGGGCAGTTTGAAAATCAAAGCTTTGTGCCATACTCTATCAAAAGCTTTTGATATGTCTAACGCGACAGCAAAGCAACAGCAGAGATTTCATCGAAATCTCTAAAAGAGATGACCAACACTCAATAAAGAAAGCTGTTTCAGTGAGGAAAAGTTTAGCTGAGGAGAGGTGGTCTTCCAAAGATTGATAATTAGATCCAAGACTGTAAATGTTGCAGAATTTAATGAAGAAAAAATTGAGAGAGGTATAAAGATATTTGGGATCATTACTGAGAGAGAGACGCGTGGGTGGTGGCCAGGGAGAGATTAGTCTGCAGGCTGGCAACACACACACACACACACACACACAAAGATATGAAGTCCAGGTGGAGAGCAGTAGAAAGCGGAGTGCCAGAAGGGTCAGTAATGGTGCCAATACTTTTTCTCATTTATATAAATTGTGGGTTATGTATTGTATTAATGCATATTACGTGTATGTGGCAACACTGTGTATTTCTCTGCGCATTCAGCTAGCGCATGAGCCTGTGCTCCCGAGTCGCTACTGGCCGCCATTTCCTATCCTACCCTTTGTAGCTCTAAGGACAAGTAAAGAATCTACGTGTACTGCGTGTATGTCTGCCCCTTACTTAGGCATACACGCCCTCCATTATATATCCCGCAACCAACATGGCGCAGTGACGACACGTCTTGTCCCTGGAGACATCAGTTACGAGGGGAAAGAACTCATCACAGTAGCCGGCGGCGCCATCACGTCCTCCCGCCACCAGCTGTGAGATTGCTGACATGTGCTACGACTGTGTAGTGCGGACCCGTGGTGTTACGTGACAGTGCAGTGCAGTGCAGCGTGTGGCAGTGTATTACAGTGCAGTGTGCGGCGGTATAGTGCAGTGCAGTGCCCGGGAGTGTTTGCATCGAGGTGCCGCTTTGTTTCAGGGGTTGGTTACTTCTCTTTGCCCAGAAACGAGCGCAGCGCGACACACCTCTGCTCTCTGTCGAGTCCAGCAAGACACTGACTGCACTGCCATTACGAGAGGCGAGCGGCGTGCCGTGAGCCCGCGCATACCTCCTTGCTGCACCTCTCGCTGCCTGTCTGCCCAGCTGTCTTCCCGCCACACCACGCACACTGACACATTTGCTCTCACATATACGAGTGATTCCTCGGCATGGCGCGGTCAAAACAACGTCCCAAGCCTCCCAGACGAGTTGAGGAGGAAGATGAGGGGACGCCGGGACAACCAGACAGCCTGTAACAGACGTTGGCTGGTGCTACCGCAGGTGCGGGTGACGGCCCCGGACACCGCCGCCCCACCTCCGCCCGCCACCCCACCCACCACCACCACTCCACCCAGGTCGCCACACCATGCACCTTCTCACACACCTGTCTACCCTGATTTCTCAGTATTCTTCCAATGGTTTGCTGACAGGGAGGCGGCCGCTCGACGTGAGATGGAGGAACAACGCCGGGAAGACAGAGCTGAGTTTCGTGCTCTGTTAACCAGCCTCACTTCTTCCCAGGGCGCGCCCGGTGCGGCTCCGACGAACCCCCAGACGCTTGGGAGTCCTGGAGGTGCACAGAGCGGCTCCGGTACCCACACACCTGTGCAGAAAGCAGCTGTCACACCTCCGCCGCCACTGTCACACGACGTGACGTACCAAGTGTTTCGTGAGTGGAGGAGACGTTGGGAGGACTACGCAACGATGATCGACCTGCCCAGCCTGACGCTACCTAAACAGAGGATCCAGCTACGTATGTGCCTCACTCTGGAGACGCAGAGGGTGTTAGAGCACACATTACAGGTGTCGCCTACCTCTCTCAAGCCAGTTGATGAAGTGCTTGACATTCTCCAGGCTCATATACGTGACTCCAACAACGAGGCATTGCGTCGGCGAGCCTTCACTAGCTGTCGGCAGGCGAAAGGCGAGCCCTTCTCCGAGTTTCTCGTCCGACTGAAGAACCTGGCGGAGGAATTCGACATCTGTAAGGCTCACCACCTGGACTGTGAAGAGGCCTGGATGAAGCACGGTATCCTGACAGGCGTCCACGACGAGGAATTGGTGACCAAGATTGTGTCCTCGACGCCGCCTCTACTCTTGCTGACGTCATCAATGTATGCCGGGCCCACGAGGCGACGCGGTCAGCCGCCTCTGCCATACGTGCCTCACCTACAGTGTCTGCTGTCTCAACGTATAAACAGACGAAGAAAGCAGCACACAAACCTGGAGTCCCCCCTCGCCAACCTTCACCCACTCATCGGGCGCCTACCTCCTGCAGCAGCTGCGGCAGGCGAGACCACGGCCCGAAGGGCTGCCCAGCAACAAGTGTTACGTGCAAAGGTTGTGGGAAGACTGGCCACTATGCTTTGAAGCCCAAGTGCCCAGCCAGGCAGTCTACGTGCACTGCTTGTAACCGTCTGGGGCACCTGGAGAAAGTCTGCAAGCAAACCAAGGCAAGGAGTAAGTCGCAGCGACCCGAGAAGCCGAAAGGGAAAGAGGGAAGACACCCTACCTTCCACGTGGTGCGGTTACAGTCTCTCACAACGGACCCAGGGTCTCATGAGGGCCCACCTGAGGCCTCATGTCAGTCTCCTATCAGTACTCGTGATGACCAGACACCTCCTCCTACTGTACGAGTGGAAGTGTTGCATGACGGTCACTCTGGTGGTCTGGACTTCATTCCCGACACTGGTGCCGACACGACGGTCATCGGCCCACAGCACTTGAGAATGTTGGGCATCGACAGACAGGCTCTTGGTCCTCCTCCATCCCTTGCCTACTACAACGCTGATGGGACGAAGATGTCTGCTGCTCTAGGTTCGCTCCAGGCCACACTAGTTTACGGCGAACTGTCTTGTACGGGCTGGATAGATGTGCAGGGTTCGTGGAACACCCCACTTCTGTCCCGTGAACACTGTCGTGCTTTGGGGATCGTGCCTCACGACTTCCCTGCTCAGATTTTCTCAGCACGAGGCAGTGTCGCCAGTGTAGCATGGGTTTCGCAGCCACAGGCGACGCCTTCTGCCTCCGAGGAGACATCGCGCTACAGGGAGTGCCACAGTGTGTCAAAGTCGTGGATGACATTCTCGTGTACGACGAGGATTACTTCACACATCTACGCCACGTTAACGACATCTTGGCCAGATGCCGAGCCCATGGCATCACTTTAAATGCCAAGAAGTTTGTGCTGGCGGCTCCATCAGTGTCCTTCTGCGGCTACAGGCTCTCCCATGACGGCATCGCAGCAGACCCTGACAAGGTTCGGGCCATCACTGAGTTTGCTACGCCTGCTACGTTGACCGACCTTAGGTCCTTCATGGGCCTTGTCAACCAGCTCGCCAGCTTCTCGCCCGACCTCGCTGCCACTGCTGCGCCTCTACGCCCACTTTTGAGCCCCAAGAAGTCGTTTGTGTGGACGCCCGACCATGAGCAAGCCTTCCAACGTGTGAAGATGGCCTTGGCCAGCCCACCAGTCCTTGCTGCCTTTGACCCAATACGTATCTTAGCACCCATTATATCTAATTTGATTAATTTAACATTCCGCAAAGGTGAGTTTCCTGAAAGGCTCAAAATTGCTAAAGTTATTCCCGTTTTTAAAGGAGGCAGAAGGCTTGTCTGATTATCGACCCATATCTATGTTGAACTCTTTAGCGAAAATATATGAACGTGCGATATCTGATAGACTCGCTGAATTTTTAGAGTATAACAAAATATTAACTAATGTTCAGTTTGGGTTCAGAAAACATTTTCCCCCTCAAATAGCAGTATGTTGTAAACAACATATTGCTAGATTTAACTAACAAAAAATACATTATAAGCATATTCTTGGACCTTAGAAAAGTTTTTGACACTCTTGATCACAGTATTCTTCTTAACAAACTACACCACTATGGCATCCGAAACAACTGGTTTAACTTGATGAAATGTTATTTAAGCAATAGAAAACAGCTAACTGTATTTGATTCTCAAGTATCTAGACCTACTTCCCTTACCACAGGTGTGCCCCAGGGCTCAATATTAGGTCCACTTTTATTTCTTGTTTATATTAATGATATTGTTATGAGTTCAGGAATATTAAAATTCATATTATTTGCAGATGATATTAACATCACACGCTCTGGAACAGATTTAGGATCACTGACTCAACTTATAAATTCAGAATTAAAATTAGTAACAAAGTGGTTATGTGCTAATAAACTATCTTTAAATGTTGATAAAACCCAGTATATAGTTTTTGCAGGCAATAAAAGATTTGATAACAACTTTGATATTGAAATGTGCAACAAAGTACTTAATAGTTCATCCTCTGCTAGGTATTTAGACGTAGTCATAGATCAAAAGCTCACTTTTTTTTTTTTTTTTTTTGTAGGGAAGAGGGCCAGCCAAGGGCAAAAAAAAGAAAGTTAGAAAAAAAGCCCACTTGAGCGCTGGCTCTCCAAAGAGTACAAAAAGTGCCAATACCGTCAGCCAGAATTAGGGGAGCAAATGCCTCGATACCTCCCTCTTAAAAGAAGACAAGTTGTAGGAATTTGGAAATACAGATGTAGGGAGGGAATTCCATAGTTTACCAGTGAAAGGGATGAATGATTGAGCGTACTGGTTAACTCTTGCATTAGAGAGTTGGACAGAATAGGGATGAGAGGAAGAAGAAAGCCTTGTGCAGCGTGGCCGCAGGAGGAGGGAGGCATGCAGTTAGCAAGATCAGTAGAACAGTTACCATGAAAATAGCGATAAAATATAGAAAGGGATGCAACATTTCGGCGGTGAGAAAGAGACTGAAGACAGTTAGTCAGAGGAGGGAGTTGATGAGACGAAGAGCTTTCGATTCCACCCTATCAAGCAAAGCTGTGTGACTGGAACCCCCAAACATGCGAAGAGTACTCCATACAGGGACGGATAAGGCCCTTATACAGAGTAAGCAGTTGGAGGGCGAGAAAAACTGGCGGAGACGCCTCAGAACACCTAACTTCATAGAAGCTGTTTTAGCAAGAGATGAGATGTGAAGTTTCCAGTTAAGATTATGAGCAAAGGACAGACCGAGGATATTCATTGTGGAAGAGGAGACAGTTGAGTGTCATTGAAGAAGAGGGATAGTTGTCTGGAAGGTTGTGTCGAGTTGATAGATGGAGGAATTGAGTTTTGAGGCATTGAAAACTACTAGATTTTCTCTGCCCCAATCGGAAATCTTAGAAAGATCGGAAGTCAGGCGTTCCGTGGCGTCCCGCGTGATCTGTTAATTTCCTGAAGGGTTGGACGTCTCTGAAAGAACGTGGAAAGATGTAGGGTGGTATCATCAGCGTAGGAGTGGATAGGGCAAGAAGTTTGGTTAAGAAGGTCATTAATGAATAATAGAAAGAGAGTGGGTGACAGGACAGAACCCTGAGGAACACCACTATTAATAGGTTTAGGAGAAGAACAGTAGCCGTCTACCACAGCAGCAATAGAGCGGTCGGAAAGGAAACTTGAGATAAAGTTGCAGAGAGAAGGATAGAAGCCGTAAGAGGGCAGTTTTGAAATCAAAGCTTTATGCCAGACTCTATCAAAAGCTTTTGATATGTCTAACGCAACAGCAAAAGTTTCACCGAAATCTCTAAAAGAGGATGACCAAGACTCAGTAAGGAAAGCCAGAAGATCACCAGTAGAGCGACCTTGACGGAAGCCATACTGGCGATCAGACAGAAGATTGTGAAGTGACAGATGTTTGAGAATCTTCCTATTCAGGATAGATTCAAAAACTTTAGACAAGCAAGAGATTAAAGCTATAGGACGGTAGTTTGAGGGT
>NC_059296.1:24257826-24272826 GCF_017591435.1 Portunus trituberculatus
GTCTGGCCTTCAGGACAGACCCAAAAAAACTATAGACCCATATCTTTGTTATCAGTAGTGGGTAAAGTGTTTGAGAGGGTCGTGGTAGAGGTGGTGTGTGCCCACCTCAAAGAAAATTTCCTCCTTTTAGACCAACAGTTTGCTTTCAGACTTGAAAGATCACACTCTGACCTGGTGATGCTCCTCACCAGAGACTAGCAGGAAGCCCTCAACGACGGCAAGGACACTGTCGTGGTTGCCTTGGACATATCAGGAGTATTTGATAAAGTATGGCATAAAGGTCTACTAGAAAAGCTCCGTGCTAAAGGCATCTAGGGCAGCCTGTTACAATTCATGGGGAATTACTTCCAGGACAGAAGCCTTAAGGTGGTTGCCAACAGGCAAACATCTGAGTCTCTGCGTGTGGAAGCATCAGAGTCACAGGGCTCCATACTTAGACCACTCCTGAGGAATATCTACATGGACGACCTTCTCCAGCTATTGCCAGCAGTCCCGGCCTATGCCATGAATGCACTCTCTCAGGTCAACCTTCCTCAGTCTCAGGTCAACCTTCCTAGGGGGCAGACGTGTCTCTGATAGTGGTGACAAGTCTCCCGTTAGTGGTGTGTGATCTGTTGGCTACTTTACGTAGTGATGGCTTTCTCCACTTTCCCTACGGTTCCGGCTAGTTGTGTTAGTTCTCCTGTCCTCGAGGCCTTCGTTATGAAGGTCTCAGAGGTGGAGGTTGAGTTCCATCAAAGAATCTCGGAGGTGGAGGAGGCGTTTCGAGGCCAAATCTCTGACTTGCTGGATGAGTTCTGTCGAGTGAATTCAGCTACTGAGGGAGAGATGGTTCCTACAGTCTCATTACCTAGTAATGAGACGAAGGGCCAGGGGGAGTGGCGAGTGGTGTCTTCTGGTGCAAAGAGGAGAAAGGTCTTCAGGGCGCCTCAGCGAGTGGAAACGGAAAATTCCTTTGCTGTGTTGAAGGGAGTGGAGGAGAAGAAAGAGAAGGCGGGAAGCGACGAGGTGAGGAGGGTAGAGGGGTCCCTACCCGCAGGTAAGATACTGTCCGCAGGTAAGACACTGGTGATTGGTGACAGCCAGGTGAGACATTTCAACGCGGCGTTTTCTGATAAGGACAGGAGGAGGACGACGAGAGTGTGCTTACTAGCTGCTGGTATTGGGCAGATAAATGCTCAGCTAGACACGTGTTTGGCGGACGGGACCAAACCCATTGTTTTCCTCAGTGTGGGGGGAAGTGACATTTGCAAGGTAAGCAGTGAGGAGCTGTTTAAGAGATTTAAGGAGGCTTTGGCTAAAATTAGGAATAAGGATACAACCCCTGGGGTATGCAGTGTGTTGCCGAGGAGGGGACTGGGAGGTGAATGGTTGTCCAGGGCAATTGCAATAAATAGCAAACTTGCAGATCACTGCAGGAGCAATAGATAGGCGTTCATCGATAACTGGGACCTCTTTTACGGCAATGACACCTTGTATGCCAGGGATGGAATGCATTTATACACTTTTTCATAAGGACAGGGAAAACAGAAGACGGGCAGGAGTGGCCTTGTACGTCAAGGACACACTGCAATGTCGCATAAACAGCCGAATCAAAACAGATAGCAAAACAGTCTCTATGGGTAAATATTAAGGATGGGTCTCAATCAGTAGTAATGGGTTTAGTGTACTGGCCACCAAATGCTTCAGATCAAATAAACTCTTCCCTATGGGAGGAAATAAATAGAGTAGCTAACATGGTATGTGTGGTAGGGGATTTTAACTATAGGAATGTTGATTGGAGCTTGATGGTGGGTAACAGGGAAGCAGATGAGTTTCTAAAGATCATACAGGATAATTTTTTAAAGCAAGTCATTTTAGAACCCACACGAGGAAATAATAATCTGGATTTAATTCTGACAAACAGGGAGGAGGCAGTTACACAGGTGGAGGTTGGTGGCCAGCTAGGTAACAGCGATCACAAAGAAATACGGTATACATTGAAATGGCATGAAACTTTTAGAAAAAAAAACAATCAAATATTACCTGACTTCAGGAAGGCTAATTTCGAGGGTTTAAGGGACTATTTACAACGAGTCGCTTAGCAGGGAAAACATAGTCAGGTAGAAGGGAGGAAGGAGCAGAGAAGGGGGGGAAGTGGAAAGTCGGAGAGGGACAGAGAGAGAGAGAGTGAGGCGGAGGGGGGAGCTGGATTAGAACATGGGAGGAATCCCTGTTAGCTGAGGGTTAGTGAGATCTATACCAGCTTCCTAAATAAAATGTGTGACGGTCAGATAGCCAACATTCCATATAAAACACTAAAATCACAAAGCAACGACCCTAAGTGCATGACAGACAGATTAAAACGATGCATAGGGCAAAAAAGGCAGGAGATGAGGCCTTAAGGCCACTATACCATGAATTAGTAAGAACAGTTAAGAGGTTAACGAGGAAAGCTAAAAACAAATATGAGTTGAGGATTGCCAGCCAAGCAAAGACGAAGCCCAAGGGATTTTTTGCAGCTATACAAGACGAAAAGTAGAGAAGAAATAGGTCCATTAAGGACAACAAATGGGAAAATGGCTAGTTCTGCGGAAGAGATTAGTAGAATTATGAACGAGTATTTTTTAACTGTCTTCACTCAAGAGAACAGACAGAAAATCTCAGAGAGCAAACAGATATTTAGGGCAGAGGATAGTGAAAAGCTGCAAGATATTCATATAAGTAAGGCGATGGTAGAGCAGGAGATAGATAAACTAAATAAATTCAAGTCACCAGGACCTGATGAAGTATATCCAAGGGTTCTAAAGGAATGCAAGGAAGTCGTCAGCGAGCCTCTAGCGGTAATTTTTAGGATGACAGTGGAGTCAGGTGAGGTACCTACAATGTGGAGAAAAGCTAATGTGGTTCCCGTATTTCAGAAGGGAGATAAAACCATAATGTCTAATTACAGGCCTGTTACCTAAACTTCAGTTGTGAGTATATTAATGGAATCAATAATAGCGAAAAACATTAGGGAACACTTGGACAAACACAGCTTGATAAATCAAACACAACATGGATTTATGAAAGGTAAAGTCGTGTCTTACAAACTTGTTGAACCTTTATTGTAGGGTTTATGAGGCGGCAGATAAAGGTGGTAATTATGCCATTCTATACTTAGATTTCAGTAAAGCCTTTGACAAAGTACCTCACTAGAGGCTCTTAAAAAAGCTTAAAGCACACGGTATAGAAGGTAGAATATTAGACTAGATTAAAGCGTGGTTAGACAACAGGCAACAAAGGGTAGTAATTAATGGATCGAATTCCGAGTGGGGAGAAGTACTTAGTGGGGTGCCACTGGGCTCAGTTTTAGGGCCATTATTATTTCTAATATATATCAACGACTTGGATAGTGGAATTAATAGTGATATCAGTGCAGGGTACTGAGCGTAGGTAGAGATAATCCAAGTAATAGGTACACGATAGATAACGTGGCACTAGGAAGTTCCAAGTATGAGAAAGATTTAGGAGTCATAGTTAGCTCTGATCTCGGTACAAGGAAGCAATGTATTGAGGCCAGAAATAAGGCGAATAGAGTATTAGGTTTCATTTTTAGAAGTGTTAAAAGCAGGAGTCCTGAAGTAATACTAAAATTATACTTGGCGCTGGTCAGGCCACATCTTGACTATGCGGTACAATTCTGGTCCCCACATTACAGGAAGGACATAGCTCTGTTGGAGTCAGTGCAAAGGAGGATGACTAAAAAGATACAGGGAATGAGGGATATTCCCTATGAAGAGAGACTGAAAAAACTTAATTTGCATTCCTTAGAGAGACGTAGGTTAAGAGGAGACCTGATAGAAGTATTTAAGTGGTATAAGGGTTTTAACAGAGGGACATGAATGTAGTTCTTAGGATCAGTAGCAGGGACAGAACCAGAAATAATGGGTTTAAACTTGAAAAATTCAGGTTTAGGAAAGAAATGGGAAGAAACTGGTTTTCAAACAGAGTGGTTGATGAGTGGAACGGTCTCAGTGGTCATGTAGTCAGGGCTGAGTCAAAAGGGAACTTTAAAAGAAGGTTAGATAAGTTCATGGATGGGGAAGATAGATGGAATTAGGTAGCACACAGGGACTGCCTCGTATAGGGCTAGCGGCCTCTTGCAGCTTCCTTCTTTTCTTATGTACTTAGGTTCTCTCATATATCTATTCCCGCCAGGACAGTGGGCGTGCTACTGAGGCCATCAATCAGCAGCTAGGAGTGATAGAGGAGTAGAGTGCTCGCTGGCAGGTGACATTTTGATCTGGAGAAGACACAGGCAATGGTGGTCTCTCGGTCCCCAGCTGCCATTGCAGCGATGGCAGGAATATTGTCTTTTGGCGGTGCTGCTTTCCCACTCCAGAAAGACGTCAAGATACTTGGAGTGGAGGTGAATTGAGGACTGAGGTTTGACAGCTATGTCAAAACCATTGCCAAGAAAGCCTCTGAAACGATCTCAGCTCTAAGAAGGGTGGCTAGTTTTCTCGACAGGAACGGGAGACTGTTGCTGTACAAGGCACAGGTATGGCTCCACCTGGAGTACGCAGGCCTCTTCTGGATGTCCTGTGCCGCCACACACAGAAGGAGGCTGGATAGCATCCAACGCCTCACCTTACGGTTGGAGGATGCCGCACCCCCATCTCACCCAAAGCCTGGGGGTCCTCTCGCCTCACTGGAATACAACATAGACGTAGCGGCAATCGTAGTGTTCCATAAGGCACAGGTACAAAAAGTGCCACATCTGGAAGGGCTGCGTTATCCAATAAGAGTCTCCACACGGAGCACGAGAACGGTGCTCAGTGGTGGTGACGCCGTAGAGGTGCCACGCTCCCACGGCTGTCGGCACCAACGCACCTTTGCAGGACGTGTCTTCGGATGTGGAACTTGTTCACGGCCGTGGTGGTTCACGTCCAGGAGTTGAACACTCAGTGTCGCACTGATGGCACATAAGTTGAGACACACTGTTAACCCCATTGACACTCCTCGTGCGTGATGTCACTCTCAGTTCAGTGCGGAGAACGAGTGAATAGTGTTCCATTTATATAATGACCATTTGGTCTTAATGAATCATATATAAATGGAAGATAGATTAACTAATTATTAAAAACGTAGCATACCAAGTTTATCGTAAGACATATTGTATATGGTTTATCTTAATTAATTAAGAGTATTGTATATACTGTACCATAACAGATAATAGTACCCTTAGAATAGGTAGCACACGGCAGTGCGCCTTTGGGTACATAGTCTTTTGTACTAATGTTTGTTTAAATAGAGAGAGAGAGAGAGAGAGAGAGAGAGAGAATCTAAAGATGACTCGCTTCCTTCACAGAAAACAATATACACCTAACGGCACACACTATTCATGAAATTCATAATTAAGTAGGCGACTTCTACACAAGTATCGGAGTCCCCTTCAGTGGCTTTCTCCTTATCGTAATGCTCTTCCGATATTGATATCTTAAATGTCTTTCCACCCCCTTCAACGTTTTCTTCTTTAGTTTCTGTAACATTCGCGGTCTTAGATCTAATTTTCAATTTATAGAACACCACTTCTTCTCTACTAAACCTCATTTTATTTACTCAATTAAATTCAAGTGTCTGAGGCAACTGACGTAGCCCTTTTCTGTCCCCTCGTACTTTCTCTATCCATTATTCATTCCAAAGCTATATGCTGCGTGTATGTGAACTTCGTCGACATGACTTCCTTTCGTGCCCACGCTTTTCAATTTTTCGAGCTTACCACAATCTGGTTATGACTTCAGAGTCAATCTGTAACTACATTTATCTGTGCTGGTTACCTCTCATCAAACTCCTCTGTCTATAAGAAATTTTTTTTATTGTTTAACTTTCAGAATGGAGCACATTTTCTCTCTCTCTCTCTCTCTCTCTCTCTCTCTCTCTCTCTCTCTCTCTCTCTCTCTCTCTCTCTCTCTCTCTCTCTCTCTCTCTCTCTCTCTCTCTCTCTCTCTCTCTCTCTCTCTCTCTCTCTCTCTCTCTCTCCCTCTCTCCTTTCACGAAATTCTCCATTCTTGAAAACTTCGCTGTTCACCTCTAGCTGTAGTTTCCCCTCGCTTCACTGAACATCTTGATGAACTATTCTTCAACTTATTTATCCTTTCTATTTACCCTCCATGATTTGGAACAACTGGTGCAAGAGTTTAAAAGTGTAATAAAGCTACCAAGCTAACAAAGCTAGAAAGTAAGGCAGTCAAATGAGCGTACACATTTTTCTACCACAACAACTTCTGTAATTTTCTCCATTTTCTCTGTCCTCTCTTTCCAGCAAAAGAAAGAGAAGCTTCTTCTTTCGACATCATTATTTCGATTGACAAGCATGAGAAAAAATACTGCGAGTCGGTGTTGGTCACTGGTGGTTTGCTGTTGCCAATTTTTTTTTTTTTTCAGAAGGACATAAGTGTCGGACATCGGTGCCTTGTGTGAAAGGTGTCTAAGCGTATTGAATTTACTTGGGGATTTATCATCTACTTTTGTCACACGTTACATTGTTTATTGCCGAAAAACGATGAAACCAATAACAGTAAGGACTACAAAATCTGTTGTTTATATTCCATTGTATTTTTCTTCTTCCTCCTCCTCCTCCTTCTCCTCCTCCTCCTCCTCCTCCTCCTCCTCCTCCTCCTCCTCCTCCTCCTCCTCCTCCTCCTCCTCCTCCTCCTCCTCCTCCTCCTCCTCCTCCCCCTCCCCCTCCCCCTCCTCCTTCACCTCCTCCTCCTCCTCTTCTTGGAGCTTCTTTGTTTTGCCTTCTTACTCTGTTAAATGTGTCCAAAGTTTACGTTTTATGTTTGTTCTCTATAGTTGTTCGTCATCATCATCATCATCATTATCGTCATCAATATTTCAATTATCAACGTTTTCTTTGTTCATTACAGCTTACACATGATTATACTTTATTTTTTTATCATTATTCTCTTATTTGTGAAGAAACACGTCCCATTCCATTGTCATTCCAGACTCGGAATGTTGCTTAAACCAGGATTGTTTTTCTTCTGAAGGACAAATTATTTCACATACCTAGTAGCAGGAAAAGTATTCAAATTTGTTGTTGTTAAATATGAGGAGAATTACTTACATTTCAATGTTGGCTTGACTTTTATTTTCAACTCGATTACATTTTATTCTTTCACGTAAGCAATAAAAGAAATAATGAAGATAATTTCTATTAGTTATATATTTAAGAAATGATTTTTTTTTTCATATCTGGACACTGCCTCTCAATGAAGGATTCCGGCATTGAAATTTGCTATTATCAGAAAAGTGTTACTGTAGCATTTAAAGATTGAGGGGACTATAATAAAAGCCATTCGAGCTACACAATGCATCTCTTGGAAGCTTAGCTCCATCTATCATCCTCATCCATAAATCTGCCACGCCTTCTCTTAAAGCTTTCCATCGTAGTCCCACTTACACTTCATGTCTATTAAACCTTTTCCTTTTATCATCCCCGTTTTATCTTTTTTCTTTCCATCAGAGGTTGTTGACTCTTCGGTTACAGACCTGCTTGATGCGTAGGAAGAAATTGACCGATGTGACTGATACTTGTTGTAGATAGTAGTTATTTGTTGTTATTGACGTCTCTAATGTGTTATTTTGTCGTTTGCGGCTGCAAGTAATTGTTCAAGGCTTTATAGGTATTTGTTTCAAACTTCACACTCTAAGATTTGTTGATAGATAAGGGGTAAATTATGAATATATTTAATCTTGTTGTAATGCAAACATTAGTTGTTGCCATTTTAGAAGGATTTTCTTTGAACACTAAAGGAGTAATTCACTGTAATTCACTGTTTGATCTGCTGCAGTCTCTGACGAGACAGCCAGACGTTACCCTACGGAACGAGCTCAGAGCTCATTATTTCCGATCTTCGGATAGGCCTGAGACCAGGCACACACCACACACCGAGACAACAAGGTCACAACTCCTCGATTTACATCCCGTACCTACTCACTGCTGGGTGAACAGGGGCTACACGTGAAAGGAGACACACCCAAATATCTCCACCCGGCCGGGGAATCGAACCCCGGTCATCTGGCTTGTGAAGCCAGCGTTCTAACCACTGAGCTACCGGGCCGTGTGTGTGTGTGTGTGTGTGTGTGTGTGTGTGTGTGTGTGTGTGTGTGTGTGTGTGTGTGTGTGTATATATATATATATATATATATATATATATATATATATATATATATATATATATATATATATATATATATATATATATATATATATATATATATATATATATATATATATATATATATATATATATATATATATATATATATATATATATATATATATATATATATATATATATATATATATATATATATATATATATATATATATATATATATATATATATATATATATATATATATATATATATATATATATATATACTCTCTTTAAAAATTTTCTTCCACGTGTCATTGTACATTTACTTGTATCGTAGTTTCCTATGTTTTCAGTCTCGGTTGCTTTCCATAAATTTTCTTCAGGGTTTTCCTTGTGTGAGTATGAAAGTCCATATAATGTTTTCCAGTGTGTCACACATAATTATCATTTCCAACTATTAAACAATACATTACATGAGAGTAGAACCTGACCCGTAACCATGAACGTGTGGCAAAACAAGATGGCTGCCAAGGGGAAGCCAAAGAGCAGTGGGGTGCAGTGAAGGGAGAAGAGAAATGAGGTGATATATGGGAAATTAAGAAATACAGTTACTTGGCATGGATGACAATGTGGTTATGAGACATACTGAATGTTGTGTCTGTTTCTAAGATACTGTGCGTAGGTAGAGGAGGAGAGGAACGACGATAAGTGAGAACAATGTGTACTCGTACGACAAAGATGGGCAGGAGGAAATTGAATTGAACAAAATAGGATAATGGAGAAAGAAGAAGAAGGGAACGAAACGAGAGTTGGAAATTCGACAAAGGAAAAGAAGTATGTCAAGGAGAAGAAAAATGACATTAAAAGAGAGAAAAATGGCGATTGGGGGAAAGAAAATAATGAAAGATGAGATAAAATCATGAGTAGGAGTTGAAAAAAAAAAAAGTTACTAGTAGGAAAAAAAATCATGTAAAAATGAGTAAGAGCGCGATGAAGAATGATAATTAGCTCTGGAAAGAAAAGGAAAGCATACATACAAACATACATACACACAAACACACAGACGAAACAGCAAACACAGAATATGACTTTTCTTTCAATCTTTTGGTTTTCTTCCATTATTAAGGTTTAACACTGATAGGTTATTTTTACTCGTGGAACTTCAAATATAGAATTAGCGCATCATGTAAGCACTCATGTTTTATTTGTAACAACCAATTACTGTTTATCTTCACAAGCGGTGGGCACATATATGAATAATGAATAACCATCACATGTGCCAAAATCACTTGTACTACAACCACCACCATCACTACCACCACCACCATCACACACCGTCATTAACAACAATAACAAAGATAAAAATAAGAACAACACACCATGAACCTAACCAGAAATATGTCAGTTGCAGAGAAGCTTATCTCATGTCCACACATATATTTGTAGAAAATACATTTCCCCCTTTCCTCTCTCTCTCTCTCTCTCTCTCTCTCTCTCTCTCTCTCTCTCTCTCTCTCTCTCTCTCTCTCTCTCTCTCTCTCTCTCTCTCTCTCTCTCTCTCTCTCTCTCTCTCTCTCTCTCTCTCTCTCTCTCTCTCTCTCTCTCTCTCTCTCTCTCTCTCTCTCTCTCTCTCTCTCTCTCTCTCTCTCTCTCTCTCTCTCTCTCTCTCTCTCTCTCTCTCTCTCTCTCTCTCTCTCTCTCTCTCTCTCTCTCTCTCTCTCTCTCTCTCTCTCTCTCTCTCTCTCTCTCTCTCATCAATAAAAACGTTTTCTTTCCTTTTTCCTTAATTCACCATAAATTAAAAGTTCATAATTCTTACTCCTTCTGTTCAGTCATTTTACATTTGTGTTCTTCTCTTACTTATTTTTATCCCTTACATGTCTTCATTATTCTTTTTCCATATCCTTTTGTTGTGTAATTTACCTTCTTTCTCTCTCTCGTTGGGGCGAGTGCTCTGAACAGCTGTTCACGGTGGATCCTCCATGCGGACAACTCCAAACTGTAGGGTTACAGATGCTGAATGCTGATTCACGAATGGACGAAACTGCACCCTCCATTGATGATGTCAAAGAGGCTGTGGGAAAATTGAGCGATGGAAAGGCAGCTGGAATCTGTAACATCAGTGCGGAGCTGCTCAAAGCTAGGGGTGAGGCCATGGTCAGTGGGTTGCATGCTGTCTTGACTGCTGTATGACATTCAGGTACCATTCCCCCTGGCTGGAAAAAGGGATTGGTCATCCTTATCTGGAAGGGGAAAGGGGACCATCAGGACTGCAACAACTACCGTGATATAATACTGGTCAGAGTACCAGGCAATGTACTTGCCCATTTGCTGTTGATGTGTATATTCAGTCACCTGCTGAAACACCAGAGACCTGAACAGTCTGGGTTCACGCCCGGTAAGTCAACAACTGACCGGATCCTGGCGCTTCGCGTACTGGTGGAGCGCCACCGCGAGTTTCGATAGGGGATGCTTGCAGCCTGTGTCGATCTCAAGAAGGCGTTTGACTCGGTGCATCGAGAGACACTCTGGGATCTTTTGCGTCTTCGTGGGATTCCTGCCAGGATTATTGGTCTATTAGCTGGCCTCTACTCCGGGACTGTGAGTGCTGTGAAGTGTGGAGGGGGGTGTGTCCTGCTTCTTCCCTGTGAATACGGGAGTGAGGCAAGGATGCGTGCTTGCTCCATCACTTTTCAACATTTGCATGGACTGGGTACTAGGCAGAGTTGTAGACCAAAGTCATTGTGGAGCATCTGTCGGCAATACTGAGATTACAGATCTTGTTTTTGCCGATGATGCAGTAATCTTTGCTGAGTCACTGGAGGTTCTGGTAATGGCTCTAGAGGCACTGCACGAGGAGGCGAAGCCCCTGGGACTCCAGGTTTCCTGGCCCAAGACCAAGGTTCAGGTGTTTGGAGGCTTACTGGATGAAACAGTACAGTCTGTCCATGCGTGTGGCGAGGACGTTGAGATCCTGGAAAGTTTCATATATCTTGGTAGTGTAGTGCATAACGACGGAGGGTCGAGCCAGGAAGTTGTATGGCGAATTGGCCTGACTCACGGCGTTATAGACTCGCTCAACACGAGTATTTGGCGGTGTCTGTACCTGTGCAGACAGACAAAGATTCGGATCTTCAAGTCGCTGGTGATCCCTGTCTTACTCTACGGTTGTGAGACATGGACACTGAATACCGAGCTGAAGAGGCGAATTGATGTCTGGTACTAGATGCCTTCGCAGGATCATGGGATACCGCTGGTAGTACTTTGTGTCAAATCAATGATTGCTCTGTGAGACTGATTCGAGGCCGATTACCAGCATAGTCCGTCAACGCCAACTGCGACTATATGGGCATGAGGCACGCTACCCGGAAGCCGATCCTGCATATCAGGTTATCTCCGAAAGGGATAACCCAACATGAAGGAGGCCAAAGGGACGTCCACAGAACTCATGGCTTCGGCAAGTCGATGCCTCTTGCTGGGAGTTACTTGGTTTGAGAAGGGAGCCTGCATAGAGACTCGCGAGGCGTGATTGCCTAGAGTGGCGCCATAGGGTAGACGAGGCTACGCGCCCCTCGGTGTATGCACCCCCATGATTGATTGATTGATTTTTCTTGAAATAATAAAACAGTGTGCTTTTATACCCATAAAATTTTCCCATACTGTTTTCTTTTTATGATTTCCATATCTTGTCCATAAAGCAAATTTTCCTTTCAAGTTCTGCCTTTCGTTCAGTTTTTACTTGACTTCCAATGATCAACTTGCAGAGAGAAAAAGATACAAGGATGAACGTGCAAAGTTCCTGGAAGAATGCAAAGGTTAAGTAGTGAAGATTAATTAACATTTATGTAAGTGTTGAGTGTGTGAAATATATGAAGTAGTTGATTAGGTATTTGGCATTGCTATTGGAGTTTCATATCATATATGATTCTATTATTCCTTTACTGTTTTTACTTAGTATAGAGAGATTTCGTTAACCTCCACAGCTGGTTTTGAAAATATGTAATCTTCATTTTTTTTACATAATCAAATCCATGCATTTGGAAGGACTATGCATTACATTCATTAGTATTAAGAAAACACTACAAATCATTATTTTCTATAATGGGCCATATCCTCCCATTCATGAAGTAATCTTAGTATATATAAGCAATTCACACTTTTATTAGATGTAATCAACATTTTTTGTTTGTCTTTTCAGTTACCTTCCTTTTACTGTCTTTAGCTTCTTTATCACCGCTGCAATGTTGCATCACTTGTTTTCTTATATCGCTATTTTCATGTTAACTGCTCTACTGATTTTGCAATATTTTATATATATATATATATATATATATATATATATATATATATATATATATATATATATATATATATATATATATATATATATATATATATATGACTTCAAGAACTAGGCAGTTGAATGTGTGTGTGTGTGTGTGTGTGTGTGTGTGTGTGTGTGTGTGTGTGTGTGTGTGTGTGTGTGTGTGTGTGTGTGTGTGTGTGTGTGTGTGTGTGTGTGTGTGTGTGTGTGTGTGTGTGTGTGTGTGTGTGTGTGTGTGTGTGTGTGTGTGTGTGTGTGTGTGTGTGTTTTCATTATTCTAATATTTCTAATGTGTCATGCCATTAGAAATATAGAAAATGAAACATTTATTTTTTCTCAAATACCTTTCTGATTGTGTACCCTTATCATATGCATTGCAGCGTCATGGATTGCTAAACCCATAAAATACCTTGATGTTGCCGACCATGCCATTCTTTATTCTCTTTCACACACAAAACTGTCTAATCATGTTGCCACTGAATACAGGTCTGGTTAGAAACAGAATAGTGATTCTCCAGCGTCTTTCATCCAGTCTTCTTTAGAATTTTGTTATTTGGCAAATCCGTCACGATATCGTCCCCATAATCGACTTAGTTTTGTCTGAGTGTTTCGTTCTCAGACAGAATGACAAGAGTAAAGCGGTGACTATCAACGTGACCCACTGTGGTAACAAAAGATTGTTTGCTATGTGTGTGTAGCAATGCATCTTGAAGATTATCCATCCATCTTATTATAAAAGTAAAAATTGCAATATCATTTTGCATTGTAAACTATTTGATAATTCTGCAAATTAGGATTATTAGAAAAGCTTTTTACTATAGTTATAAATTTCATCTCAAAATGCACACCCTTTTTGAAAGATATAATGCGCCACTGTTTATTTACTTATTACACACACACGCCGCGCACACACACACACACACACACACACACACACACACACACACACACACACACACACACACACACACACACACACACACACACATATCCCCCCCCTGTACATTTTCAGTGTATTTTTTTACATTGCCTAATTAATAAACCGTTTATTATTATTATTATTATTATTACACACACACACACATATATATATATATATATATATATATATATATATATATATATATATATATATATATATATATATATATATATATATATATATATTTATTTATTTATTTAGCTTTACCGGTACAAATTTCAGAGGTCATTTAAAATATTTTATTTACGAATTACGACTCAGATTATTAGAATACCATAAGTGTGACAGTAAAGGCTTTTCTATAATAAACAATGCAAAATGTATAGTTATTAGTTTTATATGACTCATTCTAAGCAATAACAGTAAAGGTATTTCGTTTGTGAGTACGTGGGTGAGTTGGAGGGTGTGTGTGTGTGTGTGTGTGTGTGTGTGTGTGTGTGTGTGTGTGTGTGTGTGTGTGTGTGTGTGTGTGTTTGTTTGTTTGTGTGTATTAACATGCGTGGGCAAGAAATGGTTTCATACAGCACGCCACTGAAGTAAACACATATGAGATTAAAAAATAAATAAACAAATATATGGAGAGAGAGAGAGAGAGAGAGAGAGAGAGAGAGAGAGAGAGAGAGAGAGAGAGAGAGAGAGAGAGAGAGAGAGAGAGAGAGAGAGAGAGAGAATACATTAGAAGAACATGTACCAGAAGAGCTACTGGACTGTAGCAAAGATATCTATTTATTCGCTACAGTACAGTACAGTACACTACGTATAAAAGAACAGAGCTACAGAGTAAGGTCTATCTCTCCCATGGGAAACATATCGGCAGGATGACAGTGAGAAATGATCATATACCTCTCAAAAAATGAACACATGAACGTTGTTATAGGAAAGTATGGAAAAAGAGATGCTCTATGCAACACTACCATGCACGGGCGTTGATGTCTTGTCACTCCAGGTATCTGATATGAAATATAAAGGACAATCAGAAGTTAAATTGAGGATATATTAATAGAGATTATCTAGAAGTCTTATTTAATCAAAGTCTGAAGTTATCTGCAGCTTTCCTGCTAACAATAGATTCTGGTTATTTATTCTAGTGATCAGTTATATTTTTCCAAAGAAATATTTTGATTATATTCATGCAACATCTTCAGCCATTTCATTTTGATTTCTTTACCAATTCTTTTTCTATGTAAGAGGGATAATCCGAGCAAAGGCAACAAAATCGATTAAAGAAAAAAGGCACACTTAGATGCCAGTTTCCGAGCAGGTTCGAGAGACTTAGCCAAAATAATGCGGTAAATGCCTTGAAACCACCCTCTTCAATAAGTTAATGTCATGGAATGATGTAAATACAGAAGCCGTTAGAGAGTTACAGATTTTACCAGAGAATGGGATAAATTAATGAGAGTACTGGTAAATTCTTGCGTTAGAGAGGTGGACAGAATAGAGGTAAAAGAAAGACGAAGGTAGCTAGGCCGTGGGAGGAGAGGGAGACATGCAGTTAGTAAGATCAGAAGAGTAGTTGCGATGAAAAAAACAGGGGTGTGGAGTCGGAGTCGAGGAGTCGGC
>NC_059296.1:24277826-24310326 GCF_017591435.1 Portunus trituberculatus
TTTCTTTAAATCTGGAATATTTATTTTTATTATTATTATATACCAGCAAACATAAGGAATCAAACTTTACTTTAAAAACACTATAACATGAAAATGAAAAATGTACGAAAAAAATATGAGAGGCAAAACTTGTTCTTGGAAGACCAGACTGTCAGGGCCCTAAAGATAGCGCGTGATGCAAAGGGACACCAAGCTGAAGTTGAAGATAATGAAAAGTTAGGAAAGGAAAGTTTACACTTCTAACTCAGAGACTGAACTCTAGTAAAAGTGCAGGGTTGAGTGCAGGTGTTGATCATGTGACTAATGATGATAGTGATGATAATGATGTGTGTGTGTGTGTGTGTGTGTGTGTGTGTGTGTGTGTGTGTGTGTGTGTGTGTGTGTGTGTGTGTGTGTGTGTGCGCGCGTGTGTGTGTGTGTGTGTGTGTGTCTGCATGTGTGTGTGTGTATGTGTGTGTGTACGTGTGCGTGTATGTGTGTGTGTATTCACTGTTTGATCTGCTGCAGTCTCTGACGAGACAGCCAGACGTTACCCTACGGAACGAGCTCAGAGCTCATTATTTCCGATCTTGGGATAGGTCTGAGACCAGGCACACACCACACACCGGGACAACAAGGTCACAACTCCTCGATTTACATCCCGTACCTACTCACTGCTAGGTGAACAGGGGCTACACGTGAAAGGAGACACACCCAAATATCTCCACCCGGCCGGGGAATCGAACCCCGGTCATCTGGCTTGTGAAGCCAGCGCTCTAACCACTGAGCTACCGGGCCGTGTACTATGTGTGTGTGTGTGTGTGTGTGTGTGTGTGTGTGTAAAAAATGCATTTCTGTCGTAAAATCTATCTATATATATATATATATATATATATATATATATATATATATATATATATATATATATATATATATATATATATATATATATATATATATATATATATATATATATATATATATATATATATATATATATATATATATATATATATATATATATATATATATATATATATATATATATATATATATATATATATATATATATATATATATATATATATATATATATATATATATATATATATATATATATACATATATATGTAAAGGTTTCAAATGTCATAATAATTCAAAATATGAAATGTATGTTTTTGTTAACGTGGACTTGTCCTGCAGGGAGTAAGTTACCAGCACCTCTACGGTATATGGCGACCAGTTTTCATTACCTCTTCATGTCCACATTGCAGTTTATGTTATCTTACTAGTTTAATTTTTATCGACTTAAGCCATCGGTGTGATTTAATACAAGAGAGAGAGAGAGAGAGAGAGAGAGAGAGAGAGAGAGAGAGAGAGAGAGAGAGAGAGAGAGAGAGAGAGAGAGAGAGAGAGAGAGAGAGAGAGAGAGAGAGAGAGAGAGAGAGAGAGAGAGAGAGAGAGAGAGAGAGAGAGAGAGAGAGAGAGAGAGAGAGAGAGACTTGCTGTCGAGCAGTGCGGACGTACTGTCAGAGCTCCTACTTTTATCTTTCTGAGAGTTGCCAGGTTATCCTGGCTACCCTTCAGGATTCAATAAGACCATGCTGAAGATCGGGACGTCAAACTGCTGCTAGAAACTCAGCTACAGGCATACAAGGATGCAACTGCAATGCCCCTGCAGGACTTGACTAACCGGATGAGCCATCTAGAAACTCGAAACTCTGAGCTGACTCTCTCATTGGAATACTCTCAGAAGAAAGTTGAAAACTTGAAGAAAGAGAACAAGACACTTGCAAATGTTATTGCATATGTCCAGGAAGATATCAATAAGAAATCGGATATGGAAAACGAGTTTTACAACTTCTGCAAGATCGGATTGACTATCTTGAAGACTACTCGAGGCGTAACAACTTCCGCTTCTCCGGCATAGAAGAGGGACCTAACGAGACCTGGGAACAAACTCAAGCATTGGTTCAACGCTTACTTCGAGACATTTTGAAGTTTAATGATGTACAACTTGAAAGAGCACACAGACCTGGGCCTCGTTACACACAAGGAGATTCTCGTCCCCGCACTGTGATAGTTAAGTTTGCCATGTTTGCTGATCGTCATTATGTATTGCGTATTTCTTTGATGCTGAAAGGTACCAACATTTACGTCAATGAAGATCTATGTGAAGCTACAATGCAAGCAAGGAAGGCTCAATTACCTGCTCTAAAACAAGCCAGAGCTTCAGGTAAAATTGCCCATTTCAGTCGCTCAAGACTAGTAATACGTGAAAGGAAGGTTCAGTCGCAGTCCTCGAGCGGATCGTCTAGTCTGTCTACTTCAGTTCCTGTGTCGGGGGGGGGGCCTCATTACTGCCGCTGGTGCTGCCGCTCCGAGTCGTGGTGGTGTTTCTGGTGCCTCTGCCTCGGCCACTAGTGCTGTCACTCCTGGACGGGGTGGTGATGCCGCTGCCTCTGACTCTGCTGCTGCTGCCACTCCTAATCGGGGTGGTGTACTGGTGTTCTGGGTGCTGGTACCTCTGCTGCTGGTGCTGGTACTAGTGAGTATGTTGCCGTGACTGGAGGTGTTGCTAAAAAGGTCGGCGTTAGCAGTAGTGGTTCTGGTGCTGGCCCTTTCCTAACCACCGGTGGTGCTACCCCTGTGGAAATGCAAGCTAAACAACGTATCACGAGGCAGCAAGGCCCGAAGCTACGGAAGTCAACCAAGTGAGTCACATTAAACAATGTTTTTTAAATAAGACTTGTTATAATTTCCCATATCTCATTTTGCTCATCTTAATGACAATCAGGTACTTGAATTATTAGGTGGTGATAATTCATATTCTTTACCTTTTGATGTATTTAGTGAACTTAAGTATTCATTTCATGGTTCTATTGTGGATATACATATCTTGGAAAAAGTTGATCCGGAACAGAACAGTAGGACTAACTTTATACCTGATTGTACTTATTATACACAAACTGACTTTGATAATTTGTTAAACACCGGTTCCTTGCCAATGTTTCTTATGTATAATATCACAAGTGTACCTAATAACCTAGACAAATTTCTCACATATAATGGATTACTTACTTCAAAAAATCCAGTTGAGTTCTTGGCTTTCTGTGAAACCAGACTATCCAACAGCACTGAACATCCGTATAGCATCAAAAGTTACAAGCTATTCACAAACAGGAATCATAATGGAGGCGGAGTATGTTTATATGTTAAAGATACTATTTCATGCAATATTGTAAGTGAGATAACTATTATGGAGAATGATCTCGAGTCTTTGTTTCTTAACTCGTGTTACCTAAAGAACAACAAACTGATTGGGGTTATTTATCGTAGACCTAATGGAAACATCTGTTCTTTTCTCAGTAAACTAAAGATCATTCTCAATAATATATCTACTTCAGGATAGGATCATTGAAGAATCATTAGAACTTATAAAAGAAAGACATAGACTTTGTAAAAAGTATCTAAAAAAGCCAATTACCTTTGGCAAACAATATAAAGAACTAAGAAACAGGATAAATAACAAAATAGAAGATGCTAAAAGGAGGTATTATAAGTTAAAATTTACGGAGAATGTAGGAAAAACCAAAGGTACTTGGAGAATGATCAAAGATATTTCAAACCCTGGTAAAACACTCTACTATAGAACATTTGGATGTCGATGGTAAAATAATTACTGATAGCAATTCAATTTGTGAACATCTGAATAATCATTTCTCTTCAATAGGACAAAATTTAGTTAAAGGAATACCAGAGAGCGATGTATCTCCAGTACAATATTTGGCCAATGACTATCCCGATTTTAAGCCCTCTAATACTACTTCAGATCATTTCTATAGTAAATCACTTAAGATTTCTGCTCCAGGAACAGATGATATTCACATCAAGGTTATCAACATCACCCATTATATCTAATTTGATTAATTTAACTGTCCGCAAAGGCGAGTTTCCTGAAAAGCTCAAAATTGAAAAAGCTATTCCCATTTTTAAAGGAGGCAGAAAGGAGAACATGTCTGATTATCGACCTATATTTATATTGAACTCACTGGCGAAAATATATGAACGTGCGATATCTGATAGACTCGCTGAATTTTTAGAGTATAATAGAATATTAACTAATGTTCAGTTTAGGTTCAGAAAACAACTTTCCCCTCAAATAGCAGTTACACAACTTGTAAACAATATTTTGATTGATTTAACTAACAAAAAATACATTATTAACATTCTTGGACCTTAGAAAAGCTTTTGATACTCTTGATCACAGTATTCTTCTTAACGAGCTATACCACAATGGTATCCGGAACAACTGGTTCAACTTAATGAAATGTTATTTAAGCAATAGAAAACAGCTAACTGTATTTGATTCTCAAGTATCTAGACTTACTTCCCTTACCACAGGTGAGCCCCAGGTCTCAATATTAGGTCCACTTTTATTTCTTGTTTATATTAATGACATTGTTAAGAGCTCAGGAATATTAAAATTCATAATATTTGCAGATGATATTAACATCACACTCTCTGGAACAGATTTAGGATCACCGACTCAAATCATAAATTCAGAATTAAAATTTGTAACAAAGTGGTTATGTGCTAATAGTGCTAATAATCTATATTTAAATGTTGATAAAACACAGTATATAGTTTTTGCAGGCAACAAATGATTCATCCTCTGTTAGGTATTTAGGCGTTTAGGCTTAATCATAGATCAAAAGCTCACATGGAGAGAGCATATTAATCACATAGTAACAAAGATATCTCGGTCCTCTGGTATAATGCATAAAGTAAAACACCTGTTACCTTCTGACACTGAAAAACTTTATATTACACACTTGTATACCCCTACCTACAGTACTGTAATGTTATGTGAGGGATGGCCACAAAGACAACCACTCATCCATTATTTATCCTTCAGAAAAGAATAATGCTCATATATATATATATATATATATATATATATATATATATATATATATATATATATATATATATATATATATATATATGTTACACCCGTGTTTGAATTGCTCATTTCATGAAATGGGCAAACCCAATTATGAATGAACCTAACCTATTCTAATTCTAAACCTAACTAACCATTTCATGAAATGGCCCTCCATTGCACATTTCATGAATTGGGTTAGGTTAGGTTAGGTTTGGTTAGGTTAGGTTAGGTTAGATAGGTTAGGTTAGGTTAGGTTAGGTTCATTTCATGAATTGGGTTTGCCCATTTCATGAAATGGGCAATTTCACAAACGGGTGTAATATATATATATATATATATATATATATATATATATATATATATATATATATATATATATATATATATATATATATATATATATATATATATATATATATATATATATATATATATATATATATATATATATATATATATATATATATATATATATATATATATATATATATATATATATATATATATATATATATATATATATATATATATATATATATATATATATATATATATATATATATATATATATATATATATATATATATATATATATATATATATATATATATATATATATATATATATATATATATATATATATATATATATATATATATATATATATATATATATATATATATATATATATATATATATATATATATATATATATATATATATATATATATATATATATATATATATATATATATATATATATATATATATATATATATATATATATATATATATATATATATATATATATATATATATATATATATATATATATATATATATATATATATATATATATATATATATATATATATATATATATATATATATATATATATATATATATATATATATATATATATATATATATATATATATATATATATATATATATATATATATATATATATATATATATATATATATATATATATATATATATATATATATATATATATATATATATATATATATATATATATATATATATATATATATATATATATATATATATATATATATATATATATATATATATATATATATATATATATATATATATATATATATATATATATATATATATATATATATATATATATATATATATATATATATATATATATATATATATATATATATATATATATATATATATATATATATATATATATATATATATATATATATATATATATATATATATATATATATATATATATATATATATATATATATATATATATATATATATATATATATATATATATATATATATATATATATATATATATATATATATATATATATATATATATATATATATATATATATATATATATATATATATATATATATATATATATATATATATATATATATATATATATATATATATATATATATATATATATATATATATATATATATATATATATATATATATATATATATATATATATATATATATATATATATATATATATATATATATATATATATATATATATATATATATATATATATATATATATATATATATATATATATATATATATATATATATATATATATATATATATATATATATATATATATATATATATATATATATATATATATATATATATATATATATATATATATATATATATATATATATATATATATATATATATATATATATATATATATATATATATATATATATATATATATATATATATATATATATATATATATATATATATATATATATATATATATATATATATATATATATATATATATATATATATATATATATATATATATATATATATATATATATATATATATATATATATATATATATATATATATATATATATATATATATATATATGACCAGGTTCACAGTGACCAATCCATTACAATACCAAGAGCATTTGATGTCCACCATATATACACACGCAACAACAGATGGAATCTCAGACTCATGTTCCCAAAATTAGAAATGCAAAAGAGGTTTGTTACTTATTTTGGCTGTATTAAATGGAATGAACTCCCAGACGTTTAAAAAAAAAATTGTGAAAGTAAGGTTACTTTGAAAATAAAAACAATACCTACCTATTTATTATGCACCCTGTTATTGTATTGTTTTGTTACTTCTATCATTTCTTTTCATTATTATTTATTATTATTAGCATTTTTTCTTTTTACAGTGAAGTTGTAAATTGTAATGATAGTCTCTTTCTTCTCACTATTGTAGTATTTGTTGTGGTTAGTATTTTTTTTCTTTATTTCAACACAATGAAGTTGTAAAGATTGTCTAAACTGTCTCGAAATTAATTGTTAAGCATCTCATAGAGGCCTGTAAAAAATGTTTTCATTTAAAGGACCCAGCTGTATCGCACAATATGTCCACTATAAGTTTAAGATTTGTTCGTAAAAGCTAAATAAACGTTTTGAATTTGAAATTTGAATTTGAATTTGGAGAGAGAGAGAGAGAGAGAGAGAGATATTGCGATTATGAATAAAATATCATTTGATGGTATCTTTTAAATGGGTGTTTTCAAGAAATTTGTCACTTTCTTTCCGCTGAGTCTTTTGATCTGTAAGGGGACTGGCATTTAGAAGGGCTCTTTTCTTTTGCCTAGTTTCTTACATTAAAAAAAAAGCCCTTTTGATACCCGCACGCACTACCACAAATCCAATTCACAATCAGGCAGGATCTTACTTTGATTCCCTGGTAATGTCATAATTTTTTCGAGCAGTGTAACTCGTGTTCATCTATTAGTGATTAGGTATCTGGTGTAAGTCGTATTATTATTGTTATTATTATTATTATTTGTTAGTAGTATTAGTATTAGTAGTTGTAGTTGTTGTAGTAGTAGCAGTAGTAGTGGTAGTCGTGGTCGTGGTGATAGCAGTGGTAGTAATAGTATTAGTAGTGGTGGTGATAGTACTAGTGGTAATAGTAATAGTATCTTCATTATTATCAACAACATCATTATTCAGTGGCGTAGTGGATACAGTGGTGAGCGTGGCATTGGCCAGACGCCCATGTGTAGGTTTGAATCCCACCACCTGCCGTCTTGACACCTTGTCATTTTTCGAGTTGTTTAAAGTTACCTACATGCCACCATGGTACCCAGGTTTTATGTGGAGGTGTAAGTGCCTTATACCAAAGGTGCGCTTGGGTGGTGATATTATGGAAACTAATATGGGTACCACTATAAATAAAATTGCTTGCGCCGCTATTGAGTGGAAGCTGGACAGCGCCTCCCATACTCTTCAAGTATACCTACAGGAACTGTAAGCCATAACATAAAAAAAAAAATACACACACACACACACACACACACACACACACACACACACACACACACACACACACACACACACACACACACACACACACACACACACACATTGTATTCAAGAACATACAATGTTTCAAAGCTAATGCAAAGGTAGAATTTTTAGGGATTGTTTAAAAAGATCATTTTTATGTTTGTCTCGTTACAACTGGTAACCTTTATCATGATAAATCTCTGAACGCATGTGGTGCCTGGTGGTCGATATATTGAAAATCTTTTCACTTAAATATACTTGAAGACTGGATAACCTTTGCAGCATCATGCCTGTTATCGTTTTATTGTTGAGTGTAGGAAACATGCACCTACGTAGATGCTTGGTGAAATCAAGTGTTTAATAGTTACATTTTTCTTTACTTAATAGATCCTTTTTTAGATGGTGAAGAGAGTGCTAAGAATGCACTGCAAGAGAGATATTCTGCAGGAAATCTACTGATGAAAGTAATGAAAGCATTTTATTATTTCATCTAATTCGTCTTCCTCTCTCGCTTTTCCCATTTCTATAATGGGCCGTGGTTACTTATGAGCCTTTTCCACACTATTCTCTAAGAAGGCTTCCTCTCCTCTGAGGTCCTTCTCTTTAAAGTCATCCCATATACAGTCATCCCATCGCCTTCGTGGTCTGACTCTTCCTCTTACTTCCTCCACCTATAACTTCATTATCTTTCTCCTAATTCATTCTTCATTTATCCTCATACAATGTCCATATCAATGAAGTCTTCTTTCTTGCATCTTCTCTTCCACTTGTATCATCTTGGCTGTCCCTTTAATTTTCTCGTTCTTGATATTATCCCTCCTCGTCACTACCAATATTCATCTTACCATTTTTATCTCTGCCACTGTTATCTTCCATTTTTTGTGTTTTCCTAGCAGGCCACGCTTCAGAGCCATATATCATCGCTGTCCTTACCACTGAACCATATACTCTGCCTTTCACTCTCGCACTAATCTTTCTAACACATGTCAGTCTAGAGCATTTCCTCTATTTTTTCTAACCTGCTTGTATTCTTCCTTTTATCTGTCTGTCCATTTTACCATCTTGTTACAAAATTGAGCCTAAGTCTCTGAAAGTCTCTACTTTCTTTAACATCGCTTTTTCCGAGCACATCTGGTTGTCATCATCATGTTTTCCTATCTGTATGTGTTCTGTTTTGTCTTGATTTATCTTCAGCCTTCTACTTTCCAACGTTTCCCGTCACCTGTTCAACTTTACATCTATTTCCTCTTTGGTTTCCTCCACCAAGACTATGTCGTCCTAAAATAACATATTCCATGGGACATCCTCCAGCACGTCACTTACTATCGCATGTATGATCAGGTTGAATAGGTAGTCTAATGTGATAAGTAGATTAATGAGCAGAGACCAATAAAGAAGTCACACTGAATTTCACACTGACAATTTCCATTTTCCCTCTACCATTAAACTCTGTAATATATTGATAATCTTCTCACAAACTTGACTATAAGGAGATCAGGGAACTTGAAATTTTTGGAAAAAAACAAAACCTGGAAAACACAGTTCAGCAGGAGATAGTAGACACCTACCAAAAGGATAATTTACTCTCATCGAGGTCTAATAGCACTAGTTTCAGGGGTTGCTGAGAACCTTTCATTAAAGATAGTTGTGAACTCGCTGAATGTTTCCTTTTGTGTCTCATAACTCTAGGGGGGAGTCACAACCTGCCCTCTAAAGAAAACTTTCTTCACACAAAACTACATGCACTTACCACACACACACCCTTCACTTAGAATTCCAACTTCAAAATGGTGACTTCAAATCCAGCCTCGGAATCCCTTTCTGGGGAGGGGACCAGAAATATCCCCAGGTCGGACTGCTCTCTTGGTGGCGACCTAAAATGTCTTGACACCTCCCTCGACTTTTTCTTCATTAACTTCTGCAACATTCGAGTTCTTAGATTTAATTTTCAATCTGTAGAACATCACCTCTCCTCTACTAAACCTCATATTTTCCTCACCGAAACACAGCTGTCTGAGGCAACCGACAGTGGCCCCTTTTTGGTTCCCTCCTACTTTCTTTATCCTTATTTTCGCTCCAAAGCTGGGTGTAGCATCTATGTGCGCAACGACCTAACTTGCTCTCGTGCCCGCGCTCTTGAATCTTCCGAGTTTTCCACCATTTGGCTTAGACTCAAAAGTCATTCTCTCGCTAGATTTATCTTTGCTGTCTATCTCTCCCTGAACTCCTCTGAATATAGTAAATTCTTTGACTATTTAACTTCCAAAGTGGAGCACATTATGTCCTTCTACCCTTTCCCAGAGATCTTCATCCTTGTAGATTTCAAAGTTCAGCACCAGCTATGGCTTTCCTCTCCCTTCACTGACCATCCTGGTGAACTAGCCTTCACCTTTACTATCCTCCATGACCTAGAGCAACTGGTGCAACACCCTACTCGTATTATTGAACGTCTTGGTGATACGCCCAGCATTCTTGATCTTATCCTTACTTCTAATCCTTCTGTTTATGCTGTTAGCCTGTCTTCTCCGTTGGGCTCCTCCAATCACAATCTCATTTATGTATTTTGTCCTATTTCTCCAATTCCCCCTCAGGATCCCCCAAAATGGAGGTGCGTTTGACGTTTTGCCTCTGCCAGTTGGGGGCACCTGAGGAGGTATTATGCTATTTTTCCCTGGAATGATTACTGTTTCTCTGTTAGAAACCCATCCCTGTGTCCTGAAGACATAACAGAGGTGATAGTGTCTGGCATGGTGGAGTACATTACTCATTTTTTTTCTCAACCTAAACCTTCTAAACCTTGGTTTAGTACAACCTGTTCTCGTGCTATACATGATAGAGAGGCTGTCCACAAAAGGTACTTGAGCATTCCATCTCCTGAATCTCAAGCACTCTATATTTCTGCCCGGAATCATGCCAAGTATATGTTTTTCAACTTGCCAAACACTCCATGAATAAAAAAAAAAAAATGTCAAACTTTCAAACTCCAATTTCCTTTGTGACTACTGGCATCTGGCCAAAAACATCTCTAACAACTTTACTTTTTCATCTTTCCCTCCTTTATTTCATCCTGATGACACCACTGCCATCTCTTCTGTCTCTAAAGCTGAACTCTTTTTTCAAACCTTTGCTAACAACTCCACCATGGATCATTCTGGGCTTGTTCCTCTCTCTCCTCCTCCTGACTGTTTCAATACCCTATTGTTCTCAGAAACTGTGCTTCCGTGCTTGCTCCTTGCCTGGATAGGCTCTTTCAACTATATCTATCGACTCCTACCTTTCCTTTTTGCTGGGAGTTTGCCTACATTCATCCTGTTCCTAAAAAGGGTGACTGTTCTAAACCCTCTAACTACCGTCCTGTAGCTTTAATCTTTTGATTGTCGTAAGTTTTTGAATCTATCCCGAATAGAAAGATTCTGAAACATCTCAAAACAGCTTCTATGAAATTAGGCGTTCTGCAGCATCTCCTCTAGTTTTTCTCGCCCCATCAACCGCTAACTCTGTACAAGGGCTTTATCCATTCTTGTATGGAGTACTCTTCACATGTTTGGGGGAGGGGCGTTCCACTTATACTGCTTTATTAGAATGAGTGGAATCAAAAGCTTTTCGTCTTATCATTTCCCCTCCTCTGACTGACTGTCTTCTGCCTCTTTCTCACCGCCGAAATGTTGCATCTCTTTCTATATTTTATAGCTGTCTTCATGCTAACTGCTTTAGTGATCTTGCTAACTGCATGCCTCCCCTCCTCCTGCGTCCTCGCTGCACAAGGCTTTTTTCCTCCTCTCTTTCCTATTTTGTCCACCCCTCTAATACAGTACTCTCGGTCATTTATACCTTTCACTGGTAAATTCTATAACTCCCTACCTGCTTCTGTAGTACGTTCACTTACGGTTAAACTGGTAAGATTGGCATCGGAGAGCCGGTGAACAATAACAATAAAAAAAAACACTGCAGGTTCAACTGGTGAGGAAATGCAAAAGGGGGTCACTTTAAAAGCTATTTTAATAACCCATAATGAAATTGACACATATATAACAAGAAACATGAAACACAGATATATAACATGAAACACAGGAAAATGACATACACATATACATATAACACAGTAATAAATACAACAATAAAGAACCCAACTTAATACCTAACAATAATCCTAATCCTATATAGAGGCAATGTGGAAAACACGGACGAGGGAAGTGATACTTATGCGGTGTCGCAGTGGTGAAATGCTGGGTGATGGTTGATCCCACGGTAGACCCAAGAGGCGTTGTGTTCACTGGTTGAGGCTTGGATCTCAACTCCCAATCCAGAAAACCAAGAGCTGGCTCAACACTTTCGGTTGAGTCGAAAGGGGCCGCGTGAATCCAACTTCGGGACAGTAGCGGGCTTCATGAAACGGTGACGTGGAAGGTTCACGAGACGGTGGCGTGGAAGGTTCACGAGACGGTGGAAGGCGGAGAGGTGGCGAACGAGGTAACAAGCGGAGGAGGTGATGGTAGTAATGCATGTTACGGGCGGGCCGTAACATTTCCTCTCCCCTAAGACCTCCGTAATGGGCTCATGAAGGAGGTGAGACGGGAGATCTTGATAAGGCGTCGGCGATGATGTTGTCCACCCCCTTGATATGGTGGACTTCCAGGTTGAAAGGGTGAGTTAACAAGGCCCACCTAAGAATGCGTTGGTTTCGGTTCCTCATGGCGTACAGGAAGGCCAGAGGATTGTGGTCAGTGAAGACCTTCGTGATGTGCGGACCAGGATGAAGATAGCACTCAAAACGTTGGAGCGCCAGCACGAGTGCCAGAGCCTCCTTCTCGATGGTGGAGTAGTTGAGTTGATGGTGTTTCAGTTTTGTGGATTGATAGGCGATGGGATTGAGGATGCCGCTTGTGGGGTCCGGTTGTAGTAGGACAGCACCCACTCCAACTCCACTCGCGTCCACTTGTAGATGGAAGGGTCGGGAGTGATCCGGCGTCCAGACCACTGGTTCCGAGGAGAGAAACGCCTTGAGGTGATGGAAGGCTTGGTCACAGGTCGGGGTCCAGTGGAAGGGGACGGAAGTGCTGAGAAAGTCCGTCAGGGGGGCGGCCAGGGTGGAGAAGTTCTTACAGAAGCGTCTGTAAAAACCAGCCATCCCCAAGAACCTCATGAGAGCTTTCCTGGTGGTAGGAACAGGGAAGCCAAGGATGGCCTCCACGTTAGCTCTCTTGGGGTGAACCTTGCCGTTCCCCACCACATGTCCCAGGTAGACCACCGTAGACTTCCCGAAGGTGGACTTGGCCAGGTTGATTGTAAGCCCGGCTTCCTGCAACCGACCCATCAGCCTCCGAAGACGGGTCAGATGTGTCGCCCAGTCGTCTGCAGTCACCACCAGGTCGTCCAGATATGCAGATGTTCCCTCCAAGTCCTGAGTGATGTAATTTATAGCCCTCTGGAAGGTGGCGGGAGCATTAGACAAGCCAAAGGGCATCACTGTGTATTGGTATAGTCCGAAGGGGGTGATGAAGGCGGATATTATTTGGGCCTCGTCCGAGAGGGAATCTGGTAGTAACCTTTAAGCAAGTCTATAGTGGTTACAAATTTGGCTACTCCTATACTATCTATAAGGTCCTCTATCAAGGGCAATGGGTAGGAGTCTGGCACCGTCACTTTATTTAATTTCCTGTAGTCGGTGCAAAATCGACTACTACCATCTGGCTTAGATGTTAACAGGCAGGAGAAGCCCAGGAGATATACTAGGTTCTGCAAGGTGATGACAGAGCAGATAGTCTACCTCTTTTTCATCAAGTCTCTTTTAATGGGTGAAATGCGATAGGCTGGTTGTCTTATAGGCTTGATGTCATTAGATATTAATGTTATGTCATGTTGGATAGTATTACAAACTCCTGGAAGGTCACCTGTGATTTCAGAAAAGTCTAGCAATAACTTTTAAGATCAGACTGTTGTGAAGGTGTTAAGGAAAGAAACACCTCATCAAGGTTGGACATGATTTGGCTGTTTGAGGGGCGTCCTTTAGGTGACGAGAAGAGGAATTCGATGTCGGACTCTTCCTCGGGGGGCACAGGACCAGACTCCTTCCTACCAGACATACAGGTACAGTGCGAGACAAGTCGTCCTCTGGTTCTCTGGAGTGGTAAGGTTTCATTAGATTAATATGAACTAGTTGGGAATCCTTACGACGGTCAGGAGTGTGGACCACATAATTTAATGGACTTAGTTTTTGAGCCACAACATAAGGTCCCATGAACTTACTGTGAAGAGCATTGCCTGGAGTGGGGAGAAAAGTAAAACCTTGTCTCCTGGTTTGAAACTTCTCATGACAGATTTGGGAAGAGAATTCTGTTGCATTTTAGTTTGAGATTTGAGGAAGTTTGATTTAGCAAAAGATCTGACTTCACTGATTTTATTCTTAAGGTTACTGATGTAGTCAGACACACTGGGGCTTGAAGGAGTATTTTGAGTAAACCATTGATCCTTTAATATTTTGAGAGGCCCCCTGATCTGTCTACCATAGAGTAATTCAAAAGGGAGTAACCTAAAGAATCTTGAGGAGATTCTCTTAAAGCGAAGAGAAGGAAAGAAATACTTTCATCCCAGTCTCCTTGATGCTCCAAGCAATACTTCTTCATCATGGATTTTAATGTTTGGTGAAACCGCTCCAGACAGCCTTGGGATTGGGGTGGTAAGCCGAGGAGGTAACATGGTCGATGTTTAGCTCATTCACTATCTGTTGGAAAAATGGCTAGTGAAATTGCTACCCTTGTCAGACTGAATTTGTTTTGGAATTCCTACCGAGGTGAAAAAATGTATTAGATGTTTTACAATGGTCTTTGATGTGATGTTCTTAAGAGGGAATGCTTCAGGGTACCTGGTAGTGGGATCCATGAGGGTTAACAAATACTGATTCCCTCGTTTGGTTTTGGGTAAGGGCCCTACGCAGTCTAGAATGATCTTTTCGAAGGGCTCCGTCTGAACTGGAATAGGCGTCAGAGGAGCTGGCACAAGGCGTTCGTTAGGCTTACCCACAATTTGACATATGTGACATGTTTTTACATAGTGTGACACATCCTTTTTCATTCCTGGCCAAAAAAATGTTGAAGAGCCTTCTTGTAGGTTTTTGGATGCCTAGATGACCTGACAATCCATCATGAGCTAGTTCTATAATGGCTGGTCTTACAGACAAGGGATGACAACTTGATGTGTTTCTGACCAGGTGTCTAGTTGTTTCAGTTCAGGAGGTCTGTAGGCACGCATCAGGACTCCTTCCTGATAATAAAAACAAGGCAATTTAGACATATCCTTTGTCTCACTGGCCACATGTCTGATCTTAGCCAAAGTGAGATCCTGTTCCTGAGCATTAATCAAATTCTCCTTTGAAATGATGTTATTATACAAGTTGTCAGTAGAGGCAATCATTGGTGGAGGAGGTGATGAAAGGGCAGGGGACTTGGACTGAGACCTGGTGACTGCACACACTGGGAAGAAGTGAGGGATGTTTCGTCCAGGGTCTTAGTGGGACTTTCTGTTAAGGGAGAATCAAGAACAATTAAGTTTGGAACAGCCAAGTTACCCGCAAGATCATTACCCAGTACAAGATGTACCCCGGTACTGGCAGTTCACCAGGTTTAATGGCTACCTCAACCTCTCCTGAAATGAACGGGCACTGTAAGCTAATATTAGCCAAGGATAGGAGAGCTGTGATTCGAGACCTGTAAGGATCACCTTCTCCCAGTGAAAGCCTGTTTGATGTTAGGGATGACATCTTCCCTTAAGATGGATTGGGCAGCACCTGTATCACGCAGAACCTTGATATTTATTGCCTTGTCTTTACCATCAGTCAGGGACACTTTACCTTGATACATGTACGAGTCATAAAGTTCTAGAGGAGAGTTGACAGGGTTAGCTAGGGCCACTGGTTTCTTGTTCTCAAATGTGTTAGGTCTAGGGACACAAAAGAAAATTGACGTTGAGAACCCTTGCAATTTGGGTGTCTACATTTCTGGATCGTGTGACCTGGCTTCTTACAGTATGTACACCAGGGGGAATTATATGCATTTGGCGAGAATCCGGTTGGCTTACCACCCGCGCCCCAAAACCTTCCCCAAAGGAGGACCTAACATTAGACAGTGAACCACGACCTCTACTACCCAGGGATCCCATCAACAAAGCAAACGCATCAGCCACTTTAGCGGCAGACATAAGATCACTCTCTCCCGTTCTTCCACATGCCTCAGAATATTAAAGGTAACTTGTTCTTCCATTCTTCCAGGACCATTAGATTGAGCAACTCCGAAAAGGTGGTAATGTTAAGGGCGGCTAACCATTTCTTAAATTGTCTTAGTTTCTCACTAGCGAATTCAACATAGGTGTGAGACTCTGGTTTCACATACTTTCGAAACTGCTGTCTGTATCCATCAGAAGTGATAGAGTAGGCGTCTAGAATGTTACCTTTGATCTCTTCATATTCTACCTCATCACTAAGGCCGTTGTATACCCTATAAGCTTTTCCTACTAGCTTAGGGACAAGGAGAGACACCCACTGATCCTTGGGCCATTTATTCCTATTAGCAATGCTCTCAAAAGCGCGAAATGACCCGTCAACATCAGATTCATCAAAAGGGGGAACTAGCGGAGCAGCTGTAGCAGGATTAAAGCTTGCTAACTGTTTCTTTATATCTATTTCTTCCCCTCTAAACTTAGCGTCATTTCGTAGGGCTAACTCCTGAATTTCTAACTCTTTCTCCTGCCTTCTAAGTTGTAACTGAAATTCTCTCTTCCTTTTCTGCCTGTAGTTGCATTTGTTTTTCCTGTAGTTGTATTTGTCTTTCTTGTTCTCTCTCTCTAGCTTCTTTTTCTGCCTGTAGTTGCATTTGTTTTTCCTGTAGTTGCATTTCTTTTGCTTCTTTCTCTGCCTGTAGTTGCATTTGTTTTTCATGCATCCGGTATTCTAGTTTAAGCTTCTCAATTTCCCATTGACTTATCCTACTCTTATCCTGTTCTTCCTGGGGACTGTGTATTATAGTCCTCGTAGAGGCTGACATGGGAGTTAACTCTTCTATGGCATTTCCTAGCAACTGACCTTCTTGCACTAGATGTTCAACAACTACATTCTTAATGACCTCTTTAGTCATCTGAGACGTGATGGGAACATCAAAATGTTTAGCGATGGTCTTCCATTGGTCCTTCTTTATATTAGCATCTTTAAGTTGTTCCAGAGAAGGGTCGGCACAAAAATCTTCAACGTTAAACTGAGCGGAAGCCATATTAAATAGATGTTAAACCACAACAAAAAAAAAAAAATGATAAGCGAATTACTTAAGTGAGGAACTTGGCAGAGTGATAATAAAGGCAACCTTGGAAATTACCTAGATTATACTTAAGTAAACACTTATGAGTACAATCACTAATGAGGGGTAAACTAGAGAGTTACGGCATTAAGAGGGATCCGGATTACTCTAGTTACGAGACTTGAGAGTGAGGAGCGAATTGTACTGAGACTTGTTATTGATAAGGAGGCGGATTAGTCTGAGAGACTAGTTAAAATGGCCGATTCTAACTAGCGAGAAAAATGATCCGCGAAGTGAGGGATTGAGGGTTCGCATGAACATATGATGATCCCAACACTTGGATAACACTTATTACACACCTGCCTATGTGCAAAAATAGAGATAAGTGCTATCGGTGAACACGCCTTTCTACCTGGTTTCCTGCTCTACCACTGCTATGCGATACCAATGAAAGTCACGAAGCACGTTTAACCCAAAAGGAGCCACTTGATCGCACAAAGGTAAATTTAAACCACACGCAGAGTAAGTCACAGAAAAAAACACATCAGAGTCACAACACCACAGAAACACAAGCAATCACAGAAAAAAGTCACTGGAAAAATGGAACACTGAACATGGGTTATAATGGTCCTGTCACGGTCGCCAATTGTTACGTTCACCGGTTAAACTGGTAAGATTGGCATCGGAGAGCCGGTGAACAATAACAATAAAAAAAACACTGCAGGTTCAACTGGTGAGGAAATGCAAAAGGGGTCACTTTAAAAGCTATTTTAATAACCCATAATGAAATTGACACATATATAACAAGAAACATGAAACACAGATATATAACATGAAACACAGGAAAATGACATACACATATACATATAACACAGTAATAAATACAACAATAAAGAACCCAACTTAATACCTAACAATAATCCTAATCCTATATAGAGGCAATGTGGAAAACACGGACGAGGGGAAGTGATACTTATGCGGTGTCGCAGTGGTGAAATGATTGGTGATGGTTGATCCCACGGTAGACCCAAGAGGCGTTGTGTTCACTGGTTGAGGCTTGGATCTCAACTCCCAATCCAGAAAACCAAGAGCCGGCTCAACACTTTCGGTTGAGTCGAAAGGGGCCGCGTGAATCCAACTTCGGGACAGTAGCGGGGCTTCATGAAACGGTGACGTGGAAGGTTCACGAGACGGTGGCGTGGAAGGGGAGGCGGAGAGGTGGCGAACGAGGTAACAAGCGGAGGAGGTGATGGTAGTAATGCATGTTACGGGCGGGCCGTAACAACAAATATTTTCTTGGTCTTGATTTAATTTATTATTGTTTTTTTTATCATTATGACTCCATTTACCAGCAACATGGATTCCCTGCTATGTGTTTTCTATGAATTTGGCAAAACTGAGACTCATATTCCACTACATTTCTTGAAAGCCTTAGGGAAATGAGAAGAGGATGAAGTTTGGTTCCTTTGTGTTTCCTTGGAAATTTTAGGCAGTCATAAGATTCGTCAGAGGTACTTCAGCTACTATAAAATATTTCCGAACCATGAAATTTGGAATTGAGTAGATTTGAGATGTTTTTGTAATACCTTTCAAAAGCCTAATGTCGGAAGTGAAAACAACTTATAGCAAATAAAAAAAGAAAAAGATGAAATAATTTTGAATGCCGATATTTTCAAAGTGTGTGTGTGTGTGTGTGTGTGTGTGTGTGTGTGTGTTTCACTGTTTGATCTGCTGCAGTCTCTGACGAGACAGCCAGACGTTACCCTACGGAACGAGCTCAGAGCTCATTATTTCCGATCTTCGGATAGGCCTGAGACCAGGCACACACCACACACCGGGACAACAAGGTCACAACTCCTCGATTTACATCTCGTACCTACTCACTGCTAGGTGAACAGGGGCTACACGTGAAAGGAAACACACCCAAATATCTCCACCCGGCCGGGAAATCGAACCCCGGTCCTCTGGCTTGTGAAGCCAGCGCTCTATCCACTGAGCTACCGGATGTGTGTGTGTGTGTGTGTGTGTGTATGCAGTGATAGAAAGTTTATCATTCAAGGACGTTCACAATACACATCATCAGACACCAAAGTGCTATGAATGTTTACATTGGAAGTGAGGCGTTGTTAACGACTAGTCAGTCATGGTCTCAATATTGCCGAGAAGTTGAGACAACTGTTTCACAGGAGAAGTTAAACTAAGGAAAAACGATGTAATATGTCTGTTTATATTTATGAGTTTGTGGGTGTCTGCGTGCCTCCACCGCGCGTGTAAAGATCCTCGTTGAGCTTAGTGAAAAGTTTACGTGTAAGTTTGCAACCTGATATAAACGCTCCATGAATATATCAACGGATTAACCAACGCTTATCTCTGTATCTCTTCTTCACTTACTTTATTCTTTCTTTTTCTTTCGTATACTTCTCTCCTACATCCCCTCTTTCATTGTCTACCCTAGATTCTCGATCCTCGTTCCTACCATATCTATCAACCTTAGGTTTTCCTACCTGTCTATGTTTAATTACTGAACCTCACTCACACTGCCTTTCCTCCATCCTCGTCTTTACCTGCCTACCCTTGCTATACCTCACCTCCAGCTTCTTTATCCCTATCTACCTGTATAAGCTTTAATTCCCTTCCTGATTTTTTTCCTACTCGGTGAGCCTCTCTAGCATGAGCGTTCCTAAACTCAAAAAGCCGACGTGTCCTTTTGTCAGTGAGTGGAGCCAACACAGCGCTTCGCTCCATTAAGTTTGGTGGTACAACAAGTGATTCCATATTGGTGCAAGCATTTCACTTTCGTCTGCTCCATTACCAGACTGGATGGGAGCTGGGTAGGGTGCAAGGGATAGGTAGGGAGGAAGGGGATAGGTAGGTAGGGAGCATGGCGGGATATGGACAAACGTACGGAAGTGTCGCAAATTCAGAATTAAAATGAATTGCAGTCACATGGAAGTGTGACCCTGGAATTTTCTGATATACAGTGAATTGATATAATTAACGTTATCCCCATAATGTTTTTTTTTTTTTTTGTTACAAAAGATTTTTTTTTTCCTGTGCAGGATTTCTCTTTTATTTTTTTTTCTTTCCTTACTTGAAAATGTAGGTGTTCCACATTTGTTTATTACCTGCAGTGTTAGGGCGGATTGGAATCGTAACTTTCGTAGAACGCTTATACATTTTTTAAAGTGAATTTTTTTTGTACCATTCAATCCCTCCCCATCCTTTCGTTTACTCTGTTCATTGGGTAGCGTTCCTCGCTTCTCTCTTCTCTTTTTGTTACCTATGTTACACCAAGTCCATTTATTTCCAAGAAGAAACGCATGCACGGAGGGAAGCGGATACATACTACACACACACACACACACACACACACACACACACACACACACACACACACACACACACACACACACACACACACACACACGGCCCGGTAGCTCAGTGGTTAGAGCGCTGGCTTCACAAGCCAGATGACCGGGGTTCGATTCCCCGGCCGGGTGGATATATTTGGGTGTGTCTCCTTTCACGTGTAGCCCCTGTTCACCTAGCAGTGAGTAGGTACGGGATGTAAATCGAGGAGTTGTGACCTTGTTGTCCCGGTGTGTGGTGTGTGCCTGGTCTCAGACCTATCCCATGATCGGAAATAATGAGCTCTGAGCTCGTTCCGTAGGGTAACGTCTGGCTGTCTCGTCAGAGACTGCAGCAGATCAAACAAACAGTGAACACACACACACACACACACACACACACACACACACACACACACACACACACACACAGTGAATGAGGCAGATAAACGCTAAGATTAATAGAGGTGGAAATGCATACATGCAGAGATACCAACTTATGGCCAAGAAATTATAAAAAAAAAAGTTTAGTATCAAAGTAATCAACACAATAAAGAGACAACTTACAGACACACACACTAATGGACGAAGGAAGGAATGGACAGATGGATGAGCGACCAAGCGCATGCTGAATTGTTGTTAGTCTAATCAGAGAGAGAGAGAGAGAGAGAGAGAGAGAGAGAGAGAGAGAGAGAGAGAGAGACACACGCACACACACACACATACACACACTCAGATGCCTGTTTGTGGCTCTCTCTCTCTCTCTCTCTCTCTCTCTCTCTCTCTCTCTCTCTCTCACAATTACCTGCAGGTGCGAGAAGTCCAACGAGCCGGACTGGATAAATTAGAATCGCACTTATGTCCGGTAATTTTCAGAACTAATGGAGAGACAGAGAAAGTTTGCATATTATCTTTTTATCAGCCTCCTCGATATTCATATTATTTTCTACCACTCAATGATCTGCTAAACTCCACTTATGTGTGTGTGTGTGTGTGTGTGTGTGTGTGTGTGTGTGTGTGTGTGTGTGTGTGTGTGCAAGAGAGAGAGAGAGAGAGAGCCCGCGCGCCCGCGCCGTACACTAGGTTCCGCTCGCTACACTGAGCTCCCATGCCCAGTGTGACTTGCTCCCTGCCGCCGAGAGGACTTGCGCCGCCCTTCTCCGTCGCTCCGTAGTATGCAAGGCTTCCTGTCGGCGTCTTGAAGCTCACGCCCTCGTCCTCGCTGTGTCTTGAAGGAGAGGTGTGGACACGTGTATTGAGGTGTTCCGGAGTTTTCTTGAGCTTTCGCATTAATCATTTTAAATGGTCTAAAACTTGATATGAAAGCTTTGATATTACTTGCAATACAGTGACGTGTATCAAGAAAAGAAATAAGGATATTTCTGTACACATTGAAAGGGAATGCTTGGAAGCTTACCTTGTCAGAAAGTTGTCTCACGAACTTAGTTGGAAAAAAAAGTTTCTTAACTCTGCTTCCCAAAGCATCTCAGTGAAGACACGCCAAAAAAAAAAAAAAAGACAAAAAAAAAATGCGAAAGTCTTGTTCGGTTTTGTGCATTCAACAGTTGTAACGAGCTCCATTCATCGTCCACTGTGCTGCAGGAAGCGTGTTGTCGTGAGAGTCAGTGTTGGGTGTCTTAAGTGCAGCGGTCACCTGTCTGGGGGGCGCCGGAGCAGCCATGGCCCTGCGCTGGCCGGCCCTCGCCCTCCTCCTTCTGGGGGCGTTGCTGGGGGTGTCTTTGGCCACGGAGATCAACAGCCAAAGACAGCCCCAACGCGCCCTCTCCTCCTCGGATATACAGCAGAGTAAGTACAGTAGTGTGTGTGTGTGTGTGTGTGTGTGTGTGTGTGTGTGTGTATGTGTGTGTGTGTGTGTGTATCTGTATGTACGTGTTGTCCGAGCGAGATTTAGGCGGCGGACAACATTACACGGCGCTACGGTCGTAACGCTGGTGTCATGTGTCATGTCAATCATTTTAGTTGATGTAACACCACGCAGCAACAACCTGTTATTGCCTGTTATCGTGTTTTATGTTTGCTTTATGACGAGTACTAGACTGAGGCGTGAGCGTATACATATTCATACCTATGCACTGCCTGCCCTGATAACGTTATAATTGACTTATTGGTGACAGCAATAGAAACTTCCCTCCCAATGTGTCGCTCAAGCCGCAAGTGCTGATATTCACGGCAACTCTGAAATTGGGTTTGTGGTAGGTGGGAAGACCTTGTCCAAGGTGTCTTTGTTCTTGTGCGACAAGCTTCATTTTTCTTCGAATGGAAAATTTACGCTCTTTTAGCATTGTACATGATGATCATTTCCAGGATAGGGTAACATATATTATTATGACGTTTTTATAATGAAAGGTTAGTTTTGTCTGAATTTCCTAACTTAAACCTAAACAACGTTCTATTGTAAAATTATATTATATTTCAACAACACCATAAGAGAAATGAGTGTCTAAAAATTGGAAACTCATTGTCACAAAAAACAAATAGATAGTCAGTGCCGCAGTTGATTTTATGTAAAGGAAAGTTTACAGATTATCCAATGTTCCACTCCTCAACACGCTGCGATGGAGACGTTCAGGGCTGTCCTCGGCCCAAATTAAGAAGATTTTAAGATTTTTACACCAAAATGTGACACTTTACTGTTGTAGAAGAGGATGAATTTTGTGTTATACGATTAGCAGTTAATGTGTTATGTGTGTGTGTGTGTGTGTGTGTGTGTGTGTGTGTGTGTGTGTGTGTGTGTGTGTGTGTGTGTGTGTGTATGCAGTGCAATATATAAAAAAAAATGAGTGTCGAGTGTGTTTAAAATTGCAAATACACACACACACACACACACACACACACACACACACACACACACACACACACACACACACACACACACACACACACACACAAAGCAAGAGAGAGAGAGAGAGGTGAGGAAAAACTAACAGCCAGACAGACAGACAGACAGAAAAACATAGAGACCGCCAAAGAAAGACACATACTGCTCCACTACTATTAGTAGAGTGTGTGTGTGTGTGTGTGTGTGTGTGTGTGTGTGTGTGTGTGTGTGCGTGCATGTGTGGGAGTGGGGGTGTGGGTGTTGGTGTAAGTATATATATATATATATATATATATATATATATATATATATATATATATATATATATATATATATATATATATATATATATATATATGTATATATGAAATATATTCCTTCTCTAAACCAGTTCCATATCTACAATGGAACGAGAGAGAGAGAGAGAGAGAGAGAGAGAGAGAGAGAGAGAGAGAGAGAGAGAGAGAGAGAGAGAGAGAGAAAGAGAGGGAGGGAGGGAGAGAGAGAGACTATAGAATGGCAGTCAGACACACCACCTCCTCCCCCTGACGTGTAAATTGGGCGGTGAATACTTTCCCTTTGGCCTGTAATAGAATTGGGGGAAAGGATTGGACCGTAATAGGAAAGGATACAATAGGATCTACAATATTTGATAGCCCAGAAATTCGTTTTTTCCTCTGCGACCTTTATTCTGATCCGACTTTTCCGGCAGTCATTAGTCTCAGAGTGACGCTTTCTACCCCTGACTGTAGATGACTTGAAGGCACAAAGATGAACGAACGAGATCCACTTTTATGTCCTTTATAGTTTTATGTATCTTTCAACATGTCTGCATTATCGTCTTTGATTTTCTTTCATATTCTTTGCATTATTCCTTTCATTTTTTTTATATCTTCGTCCAACAATGGATGTGGGTTATGTTTTCTAATTGTTGATTATTGAAAAATACACAAACTGATGATTTATTTATTTTTTTTCTGTAGCAGCAAACAGTTGCGTGAACTCTGCTAATTATGGTGCATTTTTATTATTATAGCTCGGCTGATCGCATGCGCTTCTCTGTCCTTTCTTTCATGTGTGTTGTGGTAGACTCTCCAATCCGTGTGCTAGAGAGAAAAGGATCTGCTCGTGCCGTGTTAAGATCAAATTCTGCCGTGAGTGATCTGGCCGTTATGTGTAGACGGTATTTTTAGCCTCTTCTTTCATTCAGACAGAGCAAAACATGATAGTCGTGTCTTTTGTCGGATGTGCGTTCATCAGCGACTGAGTGACAACTTATTTAAGTGTTGAAGGTGAACGACCAGGTGTTGTTCGTGCATGTCGAAAACTGGCAAAGGCTGTGGTGGACAAGGAGCAGACTTACTTACATTCATTGTTAAATGTTCTTGGTATAATATCTGATATAATCTAAGAAAGTAACGTTTGGTTGTTGGAAAAATACTGTAACAGGAGTGATGGGTACCGCGAGGACCGTCTAATACTGATGGTTAGGGCTTTTATTTTATATTAACTTTTTATAATGATTCTATCGATAATATTGTTGCATAGTATATATTCGAATATCTGTTGTAGAGTTGAGAGTTTTCTGCTAGCCATCGGGACGGGTAGTAGAAAACAATGTGTTCACCGTCTGATCCGAGATATTAAAGATTTTCATTCCTATCTTATTGTCAGCGGAATACAATTAATTTTGACCTTCCACCTGAGCGACCTTGTTTAGTATCAAGTCTTAAAGAATTCCTCGGGGAAAGAACCGCTGGAGATTTCCTCGTGCGACCCGTGAATGTCTTCCCGGCACGCTACAATATTTTCCGCGCTTGCTTGAACCTTTCGCAAGCACATGTTGGCCCATTCCACTGCACAATGGAACCTCTCCTTGCAAATTTGAACCGTACGCACAACCTGTCCTCAACTTGCTAAATATTGCGCTCCATACAGGCACCCACACACACACACACACACACACACACACACACACACACACACACACACACACACACACACACACACACACACACACACACACACACACACACACACACACAGAAGTCTGCACACCGCTTAGTGTAGTGGTTAGCAAGCTCGACTCACAATCGAGAGGCCCGGGTTCGAGTCCCGGCGAGGCGAGGCAAATGGGCAAGCCTCTTAATGTGTGGCCCCTGTTCACCTAGCAGTAAATAAGTACGGGATGTAACTCGAGGGGTTGTGGCCTCGCTTTCCCGGTGTGTGGAGTGTGTTGTGGTCTCAACCCTACCCGAAGATCGGTCTATGAGCTCTGAGCTCGCTCCGTAATGGGGAAGACTGGCTGGGTGACCAGCTGGCGACCGAGGTGAATTACAAGCTCCATCACATTTTTTCCGTCATTTATAACAAAAGAAAATTACTGAATTTAACTGTGAAAATCTAGGACATGCAAAGGGATTTAAATTTGGGATCATTATTATATGTTTGTTTCTCCTCCTCCTCCTCCTCCACTAGCTTGTTTACCATTCGGAGGCTTATGCAGTCACGGGGTCGGATTGACGGGGCTGATCCGCGCCTTTCACCCGTCTGAGGTAAACACGACCGTGGCACGGGGTAGAGCTGGGAGTGGTCATGATTCTTAATATATTTACTTTGATCTCAACATGCTTCAGCTTTTTTCTTGCCGCTGCCTGTAGTGACTAAAATATATACCATATATCATTGATGTTCCTTATCATAGTAGACAGATGTTCACTATGGAGACCAGGCGAAATATACGTGTAGGGATGCATTTTCTCAGTGTGTGTTATTGCGTCACCATAATTTTTTTTTTCCGTGTTCGACTTTTTCTTCCGTGTCTGTTTGGGGTTTTGTGTGTGTGTGTGTGTGTGTGTGTGTGTGTGTGTGTTTCACTGTTTGATCTGCTGCAGTCTCTGACGAGACTGCCAGACGTTACCCTACGGAACGAGCTCAGAGCTCATTATTTCCGTTCTTCGGATAGGCCTGAGACCAGGGACACACCACACACCTGGACAACAAGGTCACAACTCCTCGATTTACATCCGGTACCTACTCACTGCTAGGTGAACAGGGGCTACACGTGAAAGGAGACACACCCAAATATCTCCACCCGGCCGGGGAATCGAACCCCGGTCCTCTGGCTTGTGAAACCAGCGCTCTAACCACTGAGCTACCGCGTGTGTGTGTGTGATTGTTTGTTTGTGTGTGTGTGTGTGTGATTGTTTGTGTGTGTGTGTGTGTGTGTGTGTGTGTGTGTGTGTGTGTGTGTGTGTGATATTTATATATCAGTGCCAATATTCTTCTTTGTTTGAGTTGGATTAATTTTGGACAGATTATTATTTCCTATTTTTGTGGTGTTCTAATTTTGTCAGTTATTTTACCAACCTATTTTGCTAAATCTCTTGTTATTCTAATTTTTCCATCATCATTCTTGTGGTGGTGGTAATGGTGACAGTGATAGTGATATTAGGAAATGATATAGTGGTAGAAAAAAATAAATGGTGATATGACAAATATTGTTTGTAGCATTTTTCGTTTTTCTCAATAATATTCATTATCAATAGAAATTTAATATCTAAGTTATTATCAAATCTATCGCCTACGTAATGTTTTTCATAACTAATTATGGACATGATGTCGTTACAAAGTAATTATCGAACGCACGATTATTGCTTAGGAAAAATTATCGAAGAAATGGGATAACTAAAACTTAACGATAGTTTGTAAGGTAACGCAACAAATAGGTTTGAATAAAAATCAACATTGTGGTGCAATAGGTCGCCCAGAAGTCACAGGCAGAGTTTACCAACTCAAAAGTTTTAGAAAAAATAGTTTCCAAGATCTTTGAGGGAACTTGTGGCAGGTAACTGGCTAAGACCTTCCTTCCCCACACATATTTCGTCCCTTCTTTCCTTCCTGCCTCCCTCACCTTCACGTTCTTGCTTTTACCTTTCTGTCAAAATTCCACCATGTGTCTTTTTATCAATCTCTGTGAGTTTAGACAGCATATGTGAAGTTGTTTTTGTTTTCAATCCTTCACAACAGTATTTTCCCTTCTTTTTCGTTTGCCACCTTCACCTTTACGTGCTTGCGTTTACTAACCTGTCAAAACTTTCCCTAGGTTGTTATATGCGTCTGTCACTCACATGTTCTACAGTGTCAGAGTAGATGGAGCCTGTAACGTTGTGGAAGCCTCACCTTTACTATTCAATGTCTTGAATGTCTCTTGTTGAAAACTAAATTAAATGTGTTGTTTGAATGACAAACTGGGTACTTAGACAGATAGATGAATTTATATACATATGGATTTATAAATGTAACAGTCTCGACCATATTTTTGTAAGTTACCCTTTTTTCTTTCCTTTGTTTTTTTTTTAGTGTGGTTCAGAAGTCTTAGTGACTTTTTTCGTGACTGTATGAGCATAATAATAGTAGACTTTCGAGACATATTTATTAAAGCTGTAACACATATATACATCCGGTGCAAGCTAAGTGTTTACGGTCAGTGTTCTAAGTTGCGTAACCATAAATACCTCATAGAAGTTTTCTTAAATTAAAAACTTATTAATCGCATTATAGAACGTTTCTCCTAACTCATGTATTTTTCACTGTAGGGCACATAATACTTTCCGCGAAGTATTATCTCAGCGTGTCACGTGTAATTATTATGGACTGTATAAGAGTGAAATATGTGAAAGAAAATGTGCACCTCGAAATTTGTTTGTGGTTGACCTATAACTCAAGAACGCTATGAAACAATTGAATTTTTGACATGAAGCCTCAATTTTTCTATATACCTTTTTTATGTATTTCATTTCTTTTTTTTATTTCTTATTTGACCATTATAGTGAGATATTGTGTTTATGTTAGAGGACGACTCGTGTCTATACTTTTGTTGCTATAAAATACATAATTATTATTATTATTATTATTATTATTATCATTTTATTATTATTATTATTATTATTATTATTATTATCGCTACTGCTGTTGTTCTTGCTGCTGCGGCTTCTGTTGCCGGTGCTGCTGCTGGTGCAGGTTATGTAACTGCTACTGTTATTACTACTACTTCTAGTAGTAGTAGTAGTAGTAGTAGTAGTACTACTACTACTACTACTACTACTACTACTACTACTACTACTACTACTACTACTACTACTACTACTACTGCTGCTGCTGCTGCTGCTGCTGCTGGTATTACTATTAATATTAATACTACTGGTATTTATATTTGATAGTACAATGAAGACGAAGACGATGATGACTGGGATTACTAGTAATGTGTGCTTCTTTTACTATTGATACTACCAGTGATACTAAAGCTATAATTTCTATAGAAACCTCTATTACTTCAAAACTTTTTTTTTTGCTACTACTACTACTACTACTACTACTACTACTACTACTACTGATGCTGCTGCTGCTGCTGCGGCTGCTATTTCTGCTCCTGCTGCTATTATTACTGTTGATTATGGTACTATACCTACTACTATTACAATATTTACAAATGTTGGTTTTGAAGCTATTCATCATCATTATTATCACCATCATCATCTAATATTATCACTACTACTAGTGCAGTTTTCATTACTGTTGGTTTTAAACTAATTATCATTAGCATTATCATCATCGTCATCATAATCTTCATCTTCATCAAAATACGAAAAGAATAAAACGAAAAATAGTCAAAATAATGATGGAAACTGTACCACCTCCTCTACCACCAATAATAACGACACCAGCAACAACAAGGACAAATATAGTACGGACTAAAAACAAAACAACAACAAGAACAATAACAACAACAGCCAGCATAATAACACACTCCAAACTGTTGTTCCCTGATATGATAAGACAACAGGATATCCCTCACTAACTTTGCTGTCCTCTGATGATGCTAAAAATAAATGAAAAAAAGTAACTTGTCGCCAAAACATGTATGAAAACAACCTCTCTCTCTCTCTCTCTCTCTCTCTCTCTCTCTCTCTCTCTCTCTCTCTCTCTCTCTCTCTCTCTCTCTCTCTCTCTCTCTCTCTCTCTCTCTCTCTCTCCAATAAAATAGCTAAATAAATATAAGTACACAGTCATACCAATGGACGAGTATATGAGAGAAAATAATGCAATAAATTGAAACATTTCTTTTTTTTATTATGTCGAATGAATAAACAAATACGCAAGTCACTCACTCAATTCTCAATATAGAATACATTGCATACTTTTTCTGCCGCTTAGATTGTTCGGTGTATAAGATCACTGTTCTAGGATGCTTGTTCATTTGTTCATTTTATCTGTTTATTCAATTTATTTTTTCATTCATTCTTTTTCACTGGCAGTTGATTTATCCAAGTATTTTTTTTTTTGTGTGTGTGTGTGTGTTTGTTTTCCTTTGATCAATTAGCATTTTGCATGTACATTTTTTTCAATCTTAACACTCACTCTCTCTCTCTCTCTCTCTCTCTCTCTCTCTCTCTCTCTCTCTCTCTCTCTCTCTCTCTCTCTCTCTCTCTCTCTCTCTCTCTCTCTCTCTCTCTCTCTCTCTCTCTCTCTCTCTCTCTCTCTCTCTCTCTCTCTCTCTCTCTCTCTCTCTCTCTCTCTCTCTCTCTCTCTCTCTCTCTCTCTTTCTCTCTCTTACGTATGGTGTTATTTTATTTTATTTTTTTTTCTTTATCCATTTTTTTTTTTTTTTTTTGAAGGGCATACTTTCACGGTAACTCGTCTTAATGTTTCCTTGATGAACTTTTGTCTTTTTTTAATGTATGTTATTTTCTTACATCAATTATGTCAGAAGTTATCTTTAATTTGTGTATTTTCTCGTTTTTTTTTTTTTTGTCGTTTTGTCTTACCTTTTCCCTTATCTGTTTGTTATCAGATGTATGTCTTTTACTTTGTTCGTCCCTTCATAATTATCATCCTTCCTCCTTTGTACCGCGTCTCTTATCAATCCATTGCCGGAAATAATTGTTTATGTACATACTTATTTTTTTTTATCTCCTTGCCTTCCACCTTCCCTTCTATTTCATACCTTTTCACTACTATTTCTTTCTGAACTTACTTCCCTTTGGTGGTGAAAAAAAAAATTATAAAGTTAGCGTAACACAGTGAAAATGTAATAATGAATCTCTGATTACTAAAATGGAAAATATGTGAGGGATTTTTATTGAGCTAAAGAATAATATCATGAAAGTTTATTAAGAATGGGAATGCGGATACAGAGGGTGAAGGGTAGGCGCCAGTTGCGATAGGGATGTTAATATAGAGAGTATCCTAGTGAAGAAAATAGAAAGGTGAGATAAAATCATTACAGTAATATAAAAAAAGGGATCAGAGGGAGGGATGAGTGTACAGTAGTGGAAGACGTCTACATTGTGACTGTAAGGTGACTGTAAGGTGTGGGTAAGATGTCAAGTGGATAAAACAAAGAGGTGTCAAGGTGAATGTGTAACGAATACAGGAGGCTCTTAAGTGTGGTGGGTGTAAAATGGAGAGAAAGGCTCGTAACATGGTGTAAACGTGTGTTCTATAATTTATATCATATACTTCACGCCCGCAGTAAAAAGAAACGTGGATGTCAGCGTACCCACGACGTCGTGGACAGTCAGTGGTTGTCGATAAGACACGAGCGGTGGAGGTGAGAAGTGGGAGGGACGGACGTAATATAGGGAGACATGACTTTAGGAAATGTAGGGGGGACATAAATGATTTATTTCTTGTTGCTCATGTTGCTTACACTCTATAATTAGTGTTATAGGTACGTGTCTCTCTCTCTCTCTCTCTCTCTCTCTGTGTGTGTGTGTGTGTGTGTGTGTGTGTGTGTGTTTCACCGTTTCACTGTTTGATCTGCTGCAGTCTCTGACGAGACAGCCAGACGTTACCCTGCGGAACGAGCTCAGAGCTCATTATTTCCGATCTTCGGATAGGCCTGAGACCAGGCACACATCGGGACAACAAGGTCACAACTCCTCGATTTACATCCCGTACCTACTCACTGCTAGGTGAACAGGGGCTACAAGTGAAAGGAGATACACCCGGCCGGGGAATCGAACCCCGGTCCTCTAGCTTGTGAAGCCAGCGCTCTAACCACTGACCTACCGGGCGTATGTGTGTGAGTGTGTGTGTGTGTGCACACGTGTGTAAGTTAAGTCAGTATATAAGTAAGTAAATATATTCCCTTATATTATACAAAAAATACATAATGAAAACAGCAAAACAATAATATAAGGGCAAAAACCATCGAGCCAAAGCTCACCGACAGATTTCTATAGATAATCATTCTAATAGTCGGAGCCAAAGCTGTGTTTGTTAAGTACTACATGTTGTAGGGATATTAACTATAACAATAATAATAACAATAATTATATATAACAATGATAATAATAATGATAATAATAATAATAATAATAATAATAATAATAATAATAATAATAATAATAATAATATCAATCATATGACGGCAATAATAACAATAATGATGATAATAATAAAAAAATAATAATGATAATAATAATAACAATAATAGTAATAATAACAATAATATTCAAATTCAACGGTCGCCTGCTGGTCACCCAGCCAGTCTTCCCCATTACGGAACGACCTCAGAGCTCATAATGACCGATCTTCGATTAGGACTGAGCGCACAACACACATCTCAGCAATGATAATGATGGTAATAACAAGAACAACAACAACACCAACAACAACAACAACAATAATAATGATAATAATAATA